>NC_065562.1:8109071-8355801 GCF_022605725.1 Anthonomus grandis grandis
ACATATAAATAAGGGTGTTTGACATAGACATATAAATAAATCCTTATTTATATGTCTATGGTGTTTGAGTATTTTCTTGGTTAGAAACTGTTGTTGATGGTGAAATAAGAAATTTTTGGATGCCTACAAATAAAAATATTGGCTATTTAGAGAAAGTTCCTACAGCATAGTAGTAAAATTACCATTAACATCAATAGTATGCATTTAAAAAAAATAATATTTATTACACTTATAATAAAATAATTACTTTTATTGAACAATATTTAGATGTTCAAAATAAATAACACAAAACCTAACCAACAAACATATTACATAACGGCTTTAAGTTGCGAAATGTCAACGTAATGTCTTAAAAGATGTTCTAGCACATATAAGTCCGAAACCGTTTGCAACGCGGTTTCAGTCTGGTCATGCGCAACTGCGATATACATCAAACTAGTTTCAAACCATCCCAAATTTCCTGCTAGAACAAACCTATACTTTAATACAAGCTTCGAACTAACCTTCTCGGCCGTAATGGAGGCTCTACTTTCGAGCAGATTAATACCAATGTGTTCGGTATAAGCACTTTGTCTTTTTCTGTGCTCATAGATCACCGTAACGACGTATTGTATTATATACGTCGTATATGTATACAGGGTGGTCCGGTTTCGATGGCGAAAAATTAAATGGTCGACAGAGAACAAAAAAATAATAAGTTTGCTATTATAAATAATATTCAAAAAATGATTCGTTAAAAAATTACAGGGTGTCAAAATTCTAATTAAAAAAATCAATTTTTTTTATTTTTCTTAAACCACTTTAGATATTTTAACGAAATTTGGCACGTTTAGACAGTTAATCAAGACGCATCTTTTTGTGCAAAAATTAATAATTTTATTCACCAGTGGCGTGTGTGCGGGCCGATCTTCATACAATTTTAATTAATTTTAATTAAGAAAATGATGCGCCACTGTTTTTTTTCTCAATTTCTATTTTTTATGAAATCCTTGTTTAATTTAAAATAAAAAACATTTCTTTACTTTTTGTCGTACGACACACTGTTTGCGAGTAAAAAAATAATTTTTTATAAATGCTGATTTTTTTTTATTAAACAAAAAATATGAAAATACTAAATTTAATTAAAGACTAAATTATTCTGTTGGGTTCTAAAAAAGACACAAGAATCTGGATTCCGAAATTCAAATAAATAATGAATATAATAATGCCGGCAAGAAGGCAATGCATGCATAAAACAAAAGACGGTTTGTTTGTATTTTATTATGACAATTAATTATTTAAGTAAGTCAAATTATTGCGTTGGTTAACTTATTAATTTTGCTATTGTTAACAGTGTTGCTAAAAGTATTGTGAAAAATGCGTTTTTTAAGTAATGAATACGCTGATATTCATTTTTGTTATGGATTTTGTGATAGAAATGCGGAAGCGGCAGTTCGTGAATATCGAAAACGGTATCCAAATAGAAGAATTCCAGATGCTCGCGTGTTCATTAGAATACATCAACATTTTAGGAACTTTGGTTTACGTGGTAATAATGAACAATACCGAAACCAGAGAAATAATAATGAAAATCGTGTACTGCGCACTTTTGATAATAATCCTGGGCTAAGCTGAGCTCTCGCAAGCCAGCTCAACAACTACAAATTCCTAAATCTCAAATATTGCGAACCTTACACGCTGACCATAGGCATGCATATCACCTACAGCCTGTTCAGGGTTTACACCCTGGTGGTGCTGAAAAGAGAGTAAGATTTTGTCAGTTGCTTTTAAACTCAACAGAGGAAAATCCCGACTTTTTACACAAGATACTTTGGACGGATGAGTCTTGTTTTACAAGACGCGGAGTGTTAAATTTTCATAACATTCATGTTTATGCACAACAGAATCCTCATGCAATTCGGCCAAGATCGTTTCAAAATGAATTTTCCATTAATGTTTGGTTGGGCGTTATTCGTGATAATGTTTGTGGTCCGCATTTCCTACCTCCAAGGCTAAACTCACAACTATTTCTGAAGTTTTTAAATAATAGTCTGCCGGACTGCATTGAGGATTTACCCATTAATTTGAGACATGAAAGTTGGATACAACTGGATGGAGCCCCCCCACATTTTGGAATAGGTGTAAGAAACTGGCATAATAATAATTACCCTCGAAGGTGGATTGGCCGGCTAGGGAGGAATCATATTAATGATCAAAATGGTATTGGACCAATACCCTGGCCACCCAGGTCATCGGATCTTAATCCACTAGATTTTTACGTTTGGGGAAACATTAAGGATAAAGTTTACGCTAATCCCGAGGAGATAAAGAGAGGAATTAATCTTAAGATTTCAGAAAGCATGTAATGACATGCAAAATCAAAATTTTGTGGTACTAGCTGCAATAAACTCCTTAATAACTCGGTGTAGAAAATGTATTGAGGTCAGTGGGCTGCATTTTGAACAACTTCTTTAATTATTAATTGTTTTCATTTTGTTATTGTTTTTTAACGAATTAAATGTGTTATCTTCTTATGTGTTTTTATAAATCAGCATTTTTACTCGAAAACGGTGTGTCGCACGACAAAAAGTAAAGAGATGTTTTTGATTTTAAATTAAACAAGGATTTCACAAAAAAAAAGAAATTAAAAAAAAACACTGGCGCATCATTTTTTTAATTAAAATTGTATGAAGATCGGCCCGCACACACGCCACTGGTAAACAAAATTAATAATTTTTGCACAGAAAGATGCGTCTTGATTAACTATCTAAACGTGCCAAATTTCATTAAAATATCTAAAGTGGTTTAAGAAAAATTAAAAAAAAAATTTTTTTTAATTAGAATTTTGACACCCTGTAATTTTTTAACGAATCATTTTTCGAATATTATTTATAATAGCAAACTTATTATTTTTTCGTTCTCCGTCGGCTATTTAATTTTCCGCCATCAAAACCGGACCACCCTGTATATATATATAGCTTATATGCTAGCTATACGTGCTTTCATTTCAAAACGATCCACCCTTAACACGTCAAATTAGATATACAGGGGGACTTTTAATTATGCATTTATTATGCATTTACTGAAGTTCTGTCAATCACCTCCAGCTAACCTCACTTTAATATGTCAAATGGGAACCCCCATCGTGTGATACATCATAGTAAGGAGCGTAAAATTCTCTATTCAACGGTACCAAAAAAATGAAATCGGTAAATGTGTAAGCAAATAGTTACCGAAAATGTATAGAAATAATGAATATGTTATTTACGCCAAACTTTGGTATGTCAAATGGCTACCCCATGGTGTGATACATTATTTTAAAGGGCATTCATTATGCTATCAATGGTTGTAAAGAAAAATAAAATTGATTGACCAAGAAGCAATTAAATCGGTAGGCTAGAAAAACAAATTTAATTAGTTTAACAAATTTATTTTATTAAATGTTCAAAATGCGCGGCGTTATTAGCAAGACAATAAAAAAGTTTATTTTCAAACTCCTTACGAACATTGGCAAGGGTCTGCCCGCTAATTTCTCTGCATTCTTGAAATATTCTATTTTTTAAATTCTCAATACTCTCAGGTGGGGTTTTATAAACTTTGCTTTTTAAGAACCCCAAAGAAAAAAGTCTAGTGGGGTTAGATGCGGAGACCGCGCAGGCCATTCGATTGCATCACGTCTGCCAATCTACTTTTCTCGAAAATTTTCATCAAGCCACTCTCGAACTACCAAAGTGTAGTGCGCGGGAGCTCCATCCTGCTGAAAAGGTATATTATTTTCATTCAATAATATAGCATCATGTTGATCTACTTGATTTTCCATAGATTGGATGATGGAAGGGTATATTGCATTTTCTAAAAGGTTTAAATAAATTTCGCCAGTCAAATTTTCTTCCAAAAAAAATGGCCCGATTATTTCATTCCCATAAATTCCTTCCCAAACATTAATTTTTTGGGGATATTGGGTATGGCCTTCCCGAAAAACATGCGGATTTTCATTACCCAGTATCTACAGTTATGTCTGTTCACCAGACCATTTAAAAAAAAGGTCGATTCGTCACTGAAGCAAATGTTCTTCAATAAATGGGGATCGTCGTCAATTCGCTCGCACATCTCTTCACAAAATTGAATTCTCCTATCAAAATCATCTTCTCCGAGTTCATGAAGAATATGAATTTTATAAGGAAAGAACTTTTTTTTTTAAACTTTATGTACGGAACCAGTTGAAATATTTGTTAGTTTTGCGGCCTTTGGTATAGACAAAGTTGGATCCATAGCAAATTCTCCTAGTACTTCAACTTGGCATGCTTCATCGACAACTCTATTTTCATATTTTTTCTTATTGCAAATCGATCCCGTCTCTTCAAATTTTCGTATCAATTCTAATACCTATATAAGGCTCACGTTTTTATCTTGATACCTTTCATTAAATGCTCTCGTGGTTCTGCGAGCACACCGATCTTGAGCTCGATAAAGAAAAATTATTTCTATTCTTTCGGCTAGCGTATACACCATTTTATTAACTCACTGTTTTAACTAAAATTGAAAAATTGCACGCGTCAAACTGACAGTTTTAATAATAATAAATCACCTGCTTTTTAAACGCCTTAAAAATTTAAGGTATTGCAGTGTTTTTTTGTATCTATTAGGTAGATTTCGCAAAAAAATATAAGTGAAATAAATACACATACAAAGTTATAAGACTGCAAAGATTTTTGCAAAAAATTTGAAGATACTCTTTTTTCTCGCAAATAACGGTACACATTCTTTACTTGAAAAAATAAATAATTTGCTTGAACTAAATGTACTATTTGTTACCACACATTTTAACTTCTAAATTGCTTGTATTTTTTTTTTTTGATGATCTATTATAAAAAATTTACGAATTTTAAAATGATGTAGGTACCACACTAAAAGTATTCATTTAAAATACCAAAGTTTGGCGTAAATAAAATATTCATTATTTCTAGACATTTTCGCTATTATTTTCGCTATAACTATTTGCTTAGACATTTACCGATTTTATTTTTTTTGGTACCGTTGAATAGAGAATTTTACGCTGCTTACTATGATGGTTACACGATGGGGGTACCCATTTGACATATTAAAGTGAGGTTAGCTGGAGGTGAGGAGGTGATTGACAGAACTGAAACGTCCCCCTGTATATCTAATTTGACGTGTTTTTTTTTTTTTTTTTAAGAAAGTTATTAAGGGTGGATTGTTTTGAAATGAAAGCACTGTATAGTTAACTCGATGATCCGGCTTTTTAATTACTTTTTAAAATGAATATTTTTTCAAATATATTAATTTATATATAAATATATAACTTTAAACGTATTAACTGTCTTGCAATAAAGGGAACTATCGTATAACGGTGACCTCAAAAGATCAAAAAGAAAGTATAACCTATAAAACGAACTCTTCTAATCGAACGCTTAAATGTCCTATAAGGCGAAAGTTCGATGAACGTATCCGGTTACAAAGAAGAAAAACGGTCCTTTGGTGCCGTTAACAAACTTTGGGGATATACTTTTACGCCCTTTAAGTAAACGTAGTAGTGTTAGCTTGTCTAATACAGACGATTACTTGGTATCGAAAGTCAATAATCCAACATTACATTATAGTTTAAAGAAGAAACAAAGAAAAAGCCTCAGAAGGTGCTCGTTTTCCATATTTATTGAAATCAATTATGTAAATTTTGTTATTACCTACTAAATAAGTACAAGCAGATTTCATTTCAATACGCCTCTCCGTCATATTCAACCGATTAATGTAATAAACCGATATCGGTTGATTACATTAAGTGATGTTTGGCTGTTTGACATCTCTTTAATAGTGAAGTACCATGTATACTACCATGTATACGAAGGCCGAAATGACTGACATGCATTTCATGTAAGTTATAAAAAGCAATCAAGGAGAAAAGAGTCAAAAGTCATGTAAGAACTTGCTAATGGCAACTTATTAGAAGCTAGACGATTGTACATTGAACGTTTTCCTGGCCGTAATACCACGGACCGAAAAGTCTTCGAAAATATTTACCGACTGAAATAGGCACATTAAAATGAAAAAGAGAGCCAGAAAGTTTAAAGACATTAATAACGGTACAACTGGAAGAGAATGTTCTGGAAATGAGAAAGGTACTCATTATTGGACAGTTTGGAAAATTTTTAAGAAATGGTTCGAAACAAGGTGAACGCAGCAATTCAGGAAATTAAAAGAGGGCCCAGAACCCTCTTTTAATGGAAATACTCAATGGACATAGAAAACAATTTGTTCGAAGGCCAAAGAAAAATATAGAGTATGCTACGAAACCACAAACAACCTATTAACGAATATGTAAAAATGAAATTAATAACAATAGAAGCGTGGTAGAGATACTTTGAAACTCTCTATAGTAACACACACATAAATGAGACGATAGGACTGAAACCTGAAAATAATACCAAAAACAACGAAGATAAGAATCAAAGGATACAAATAGAAGAACTTAAATTAGCAGTGACCAAGCTGAAAAATCGAAAAGTTCCAGGATTGGATAACATCAATAATGAACTGATCAAATATGGAGGCGACGCATTATTGGACGAAATACAAATTTTATTTAACAAAATGTATAATATATCCAAGGTGCCAGAAGAGTGGAAACAGATTATAACGATCTTAATTTAAAAAAAAGGATAAAAGATAGATCTACTAAATTATAGAGGCATTAGTCTGTTAAGCGCACCTTCAAAGTTATTCACAAAAATTCTAACCGAAGAGATTCTACAGACATGCATTAGTGAAGAACAACAGGGGTTTTGACAAAATAGATCCACCACAGATGGAATATTCATCTTAAGACATATAGCGGAAAAATCAATTGAGTATACCTGCCTTTATGTGTTTTATCGACTTAACAGAAGCATTCAATAGGGTTAGAGTTAGCGATGTCTTAAGAATCGGAGTTATTTTATTAAACGACAGAAGTTTGAATTCCAAAACAATTAAAATTATCAGAAAAATTAACAAAGGAAATAGCACCTTTGTAAAAGCAAATAACAATCTTTCCAAGACCAGTGTCAACAGGAATCAAGCAAGAGGACAATACTATTTAATGTCCTAATGGACAAGATCATCAAAGAAGTAAAATCTGCGGAAAAGGATATAAAATGAGTACGAAAGAATTTAAAATAATTTGCTTTGCTGACGACGCGGTGATAATATCGGAAGATGAAAACAATTTACAAAGATTACTGTATAGATTTGAAACAGTCGCAAAGGAACTGCATGGTGATTTCTATCTAGAAAACGAGGTCACTAACAATACCAAAGAACCAAAAAGGTGCAAATTTCCGATGGCATATTTTCTTATGTTTATGACGGCATTTATTTGTTGGAATGGTTTTTTGTTAATGAACTCAAATGCAGGCACCTTATCCTCGATTGTGCATCAAGCCCAGGTCTGCTTTTATTGGCACACTCACCTTTCAGCTTGGAAGGTTGCAAAAAAGTTTCTGTTGAAGTAGTATTGAAAAGTCATTTTATCATATAGTTTATCATAAATCAACTTAACCTCTTGTCGCCTCTATTTTTTCACGGCACAGCCTTTTACTGTCTTTTTATGAGAATTTGATTGAGCCAATATTGGGACCGCCTTTAGTTCTGCTTATATGAAGTTGCGGAATAGCGAAACTACATTTCAGTAATTGACTTTCGTATTCACAAATATATTAAAAATAAAATTTATTTCTTTCATCCTAGCAGCTCCAATTTTATAGGTATATTCAATTAACTCAGGATAGTACGAATAATATAAGCATTTGAGATACTCAAAACTATACTTTAAGACAAGTTAAAAAAAGGTTCATTTTAACTTTCTTTGGTCTTTTCCAGGTGGGCGACGAAATTCTAGCAGTAAACTTGGTGGACGTAACTCACATGAGCTTAGATGATGTAGTCATCATCATGTCCATTCCTCGTCGGCTGGTTCTCGCGACGAGGCAAAGAAAAGGAGGTAAGGGCGGCCAGGGGTCGCCTTCGGTACAGCCAAAGGCGGAGCATAAGGCGCCACCCGTGGTTGTTATTAAACGGGACTTACAGGATGATGAACAGGATGAGGTTGATGGACCTGACTCACACAGCAGGTAAATTGAACATAATGTTATGTAGCTAATTTTTTATTAACAAAACTGTGGGTATTTTATATACGAAAATACTGTAAAGAACACTCAGTATATTTTATTTGTGTTTGATCAGATGTTTAACGTATATATTTGCTAAAAGTCTTTTCTAAACAACAACTTTTTTTCTAAAAATGCATAAATGAATAATTAACCTAGACATTACGGAATTAATTTTTGGAAAGAAAAAATTAAAATTTTTGTTAAAAATGGTTGATTATAGTTCCTACTAATCAAATTAAATCAATTTTATTTTATCTATTTTTTTTAAAGATTTTTTTTTTTTTAAACTTGGGTCCTTTTAAAAGGTTGCTAGTAATATGGGGTCCTAATAATACAACTAAAACTTTTTAAATCATTTATCAAGACAAAATATTCTATAGTATGTACTTATGTTATACAGTATGGAGTATGGTACTCCATAAAGCAATCCTTGAGATGCAGCCCGATGTCACATTTATCGCATCTAAACTGCACTTTCTTGTGACAATTGCCACATTTTGTTTGCTTCTCTTGATATATAATTAGATGGTCAATTCCATCATATCGAGAGTAGGCATGGGCATTATTTGATAATCTTAGGCGTCCCCTTTTTAAAGGTCTCTTATATGTTTCCAGGAAATTAGTGGCAATTGCTCTTCGGAATATAAGTTGATCCATTTTCCCCCCTTGGAGTCGGTGAATTTGCCATGCATTCTGTACACCCATATCAATACAGTGAGAAAAGAGAGGAAAGTACCATTTCTTTCCTTGGATTGAGCTTCTATATATTCCGATGTTTTGATCAGACCGATCAACTCCGCCCATATTTGCATTATAGCTTGATCAAATCTGATTGATCAACTAATATTATCTTTTTTTCTTTCTGAGAATACCGTTTTACTTGCCGAACAGGCTCAGAGGAACATGCATTACTAGCTATAGATACAACATTATTGTCATTCCACTTACATACAAATATTTTGGAAGCGTTAGACATACCATAGGAGCTTTCAAATTTGCCCCTTTCAGACTTTTTTAAAATCTTTGATGATGGTATAGGACATAAACCAAGCCTATTTTCTCTAATAGTACTTGTAGCTTTTACACCTCTCTGAGTGAGTACGTCTAATAATGGGAGGCTCGTAACAAAATTATCAAAGTAAAAATTAAAATTTAAGTTTACTTTTGATGTATATAGAGCATCAGTAAATCGTAAAATTACACCAGGGCCTAATCCCAAGTCTTTATAGGATTGAGCAGGCTGCTGAATAAATGAACCCTGATATGGTTCAAAACATGCTACATAACCTAGTCTGGTTGATCGCACCCAAAATTTGTAGCCCCAGCGAATAGGTTTTCCGCGTATAAACTGCTTGGTTGGATGACGCCCATAATAGGGGACCATGTGCCTCATCAATACAGTAATTTTCTTCATTCAGAGAAAATAATATAAAACGCTGATTTAAAGCATTGAAGAGAGGCTTCACTTTAAAAAATTTATCATTTTGATCGAGATCATTATTATCGCAGCAATGAATGTTTTTCATTATATATGTAAATCTATCACGAGACATTGCGGAAGCAATTCATTCATTATGAGAGTCGCTAGCAGTCTCCCAATACATAAATCGTTTTGGTACTCTAACGTAGCCACTAATCATCAAAATACCAATGAAGCACTGTATTTCATCAACGCTTATATCAGCAGGACGGTTATTTTGGCTGCAATAATTATTAGTATAGAGATGCAAGAGATGTAAAACATCATTATCAAAAAATAGTTTAAATAGATTCAAAGGAGAAATATTATTTGGAGGTTCGACTGGGTTTAAAAAATTAGGAAAATCGTTAAGAGCAGCATTGTTTGTCCATAAAAAAGATTTGGCTGGTGTTATAATCTCCCTTTGGGCTTTCGTAACATTTGAAACAAATTTGGGTTTGCCACAAAGTACTGAGAGAGGAACATCCTCTTCAGAATCCGCCTCTGAATCGAAGTTTTCACAACTTTTGTTTGAATTCATGATTTCGACAGGTGCTCGAAGTTGACTTCCGGGTAAATTATTTATATCTACCAAGTCCTCTTCACCTGAATCTTCATCGGTATGGTACTCGTTTGCAGTTTCGGGTGGAAAAATCGCTAATTCTACAGGCGTATCATCTTCGTCAATATAGGCATTCTCAGCCTCGATTTTTTATAGCTGAAATTAAATTATAAACATAAGTAAATATACATACATATTATACAATCTTTGATTACCAATATCATTCTTTAATAATTGGGTAACAATTTAAAAAAATTCAAATTTGAAAAAAATATCTATAATTTCACAAAGACACAAAGTATTACCCTCCAAAAAACAAATAATTATCATTCTTTTATTATATATACTGCATACCTATTAGATGCTAAATTTTTTTTTATTATTGCATATCGCCAAGGTAAGTATTTTTAATTATAATTAACATAATTTTCATCCAATTACTCATGGTTTTATAACAAAATATACATGTCACAAAAAACTACTTAGTTTGTATACAAATTCGCAAACTGACAGCCACCTGTTTCTAGAATATTCCTACAAGTGCCGGAAATACAATTCAACAGGTATATCAGTCACTCCATCTTTCGGGCGCTAGCTGTAACATGAAATACAGCATTCTGTATAGCGTACTTTTAAAAGGACGCTAGTAATATTTGGGTTAATAACAAAACTTCTGACCCTTCTAACTAGGGTACTAACTCTCACAGACTCTCCTCACTTACACTTCCAATTCATATATTCATAGTATATGAATTGGAATGTCTCAATACCAACGGCACTACGGATTGCCCACAATGCCTGGGATGTGGAGATAATAATAATGATACGTTTATTAGTTACCAAAATAATACATTATAAATTATATTTATTGTACATAAGTGCTAAAACTAATTAATTATAGGGTAACTAACATTAATTCAGACTTCTTCACTATTGTATTAACTGGTCCTGCAGTTAATACAATAGTGCCTGAATTCTGTTGAAGCCTAAGTATTGCCTAATAAATACTACAGATTACATACTATTACTTAATAATAAATTACATCTCATAATCAACATTAAGTCGTAAAGAAAAGCTTGAAGCAAAAAAAAAAACATCAATACCAGAAGGATAGAGAAAGGATTTCTCCCACACTTAAAACTACCCTATAAAGAGACTCAAATAATTCATTCAGGTTGATGTTGGAGATCATTCAACAAAACAAAAAAAAAATTAATACCGAATCCGACATCAGAGCTGTATTTGACTTATAAAGTCCGCTTCATTCTAAGCTTAAAACTTAGTTCGGAGGAAGCAAACTGACCAATCTTAAATTTATTTATATAATGAGCAATCGAATATGAAAAAGACCTCTTAAATAATTCCTTATTGTGCGACGGAATAGTTAGAGGATCATTCCGTCTAATGTTATTTTAAATAAATATGGAGGTATTTTAAATTTGAGAATTTTATTTAAAAAAACGAGTGTTTGTAAGCTCGTCGGCAGTACATACTCAACCAGTTTGCTTCACTTAACTTATGAGATATGTGGTATCTCCTCCTTACACTATAAATAAGCCTTAGACAACAGTTTTGATGCTTCTGAATTCTGGCCGCATCAGAATAATCTAGACAGGGGCCATAGATGGTGTCACAAAAGTTTAATGGTGATAAAACCAACGAATCACATAGCAGTTTTTTAATTTTAGAATTCTTTGAAAATAAAGACTTTAGAGCAGAATATCCATTTCTTAACTTAAAAGTGTCATCCTTAGCTTATAAGTTTTCTCGGTTCTGTATAGATCCCTGAAGATGGACATCTTATATGTCCGAAACATGTAGGATAGATTATTTTTAAATAAATTTAGTGGAGGATGACAGAAACAATTTTAGTTACCCTTTAAAAGTGTCAGTTTCAATTAAAAAACCCGAGATGAGAGACGTAATTATCTGATGAGAGAGGCAGAGAGCTCAGCTACCTGTGTCATCGCCTGGTCTCATAATAGGTGCTTCAGTCTATCTTTAGAGAAAAGGAAGTCCGCTTCTTCGTTACCCAGCCAAGCTGCACACCTCAACCCTTTTTTACATTTTACTTGAGAACAGTGACATAGATATGTCCAAAATAGCATTGAATCTATGAAAATCATAATACATCCAAGATGCACCTCAACATTATTAGAAAAGACTTAGGTATGGTATGTCATAATTGAGACTTACCTGTCTCCAACTCTATGTAGTTGCACGATGATTCGATGTTGGCACATTTGTAAAATAATTTATGAACCCATGATTCAAAAAAAAACTACAAAAAGCTATAAAATTACTTAAAAACTTTAAACTGGAAGAAAATTAAGAGGCTTGGCTTGTTTTCTCCCCAAATAGAACCTAAAAAAGAAAATCGTCAAATACGACAGTTAAAATGTCACTATTGTCATATTTTGATGTACGTCAAAAATTACTCAATCACAATCAATCGGCCATCTTGGGTGGTAGACTATTCCGCCCCGCCCACCAACTTATAAATATACCTGGACTGCTAATGCATATGGCCACGATACCCAAAAATGACCACTGCATGGATGCCGCCATTTTTATAGTGGTTGTGTCCTTTTGATGTTGGTCACTCTGAAAATTTTTAGTGTTGCCAATAAAAAATATATAAATAACGGTAATGAAGTTAACGATGCTGACGTTTGACGTGTGACTAGTCTTGGCCTAGTTTTTGGCGATTTGTAAACGACGCTTGGGTATATCGTCTGGAACAGGCGATGTATCTTTCTCCTTATTTAATACGTGAATAATGTATCACCATCTTTATTTAAAGGTATTTGGTTCAGTTTCTCAAAACCGAATTATTGTGTATTGTCCGTCTGTATTGTTTATAATAGAATAATATATTGAGTTGTTGACAGAATAATATAGTTTTACTATATAATTCCTTTATAATTGCAAACCCTCATAAAATCATCTATATTTTGATTTTTATAGATGGTTGTACCTATTAATGTGGAAACACTGTTCATGGAAGGAAAGTAAAACTCGTAATAGTAAAAATAGAAAGAAAATAAGTGTTTTTAACTGAATTTGTTAAGTAAATACAAGCAAACATTTAAATGAATATCATGATTTTCATGGTATTAGGATTTATAAGATTCAAGATTATCAGAATAATAAAACAAATATATATATATATATTTTAAAGTGCATGCATCTATTCCAAGTTGATTAAAACTTTGTCTCATTTTAGGTGAGGATTACTTTCTTTCATAATTTTTTACAAAATTTTTAAAGAAGTACTAGAAAAATCACAAATCTAACGCAACTATCTTAAATTCTTACCTATATGTAACTTTCTATTTTGTATTTTTGTAAACATAACCTCTCAAAAACTTTAATTGTTTTGTTTCCCTACAGTTGGCACAACTAAAATTTGTCAGAGTAACCAACATCGAAAGGACACAATCACGCAAAATGGCGGCCCCCTAGTAGTGGTCATTTACTTTTTATTAAATTGGCAGTCCAAGTATATTTATAAGTTCGTGGCCCCGCCACATTCAACCTTCATATCGGTGGTCAAGAGTGTCAACTTTTCTCCATAATATTACCAATTACTTATTTGACAGTCAGTGGGGGCAACAAAAACACTGGATTTTGCGACCGACCGTGATAATTTTGATACATTATGATGACAAATACTCCATTATCTATCATTTTTAGATGTTTTGAAAATCGTGTACTTAATTACTTTTTTACTAGATCAACATGTAAATTAACTAAATTTGTAGGACATGTTGGTCCTTTGGAAAGAAGGCCCCTTGATTTGATAGTTGCTGCATAATTTCTACCGATTTTGTTATCTTTTTCTATCAAAGCAGAAAGAAGCCTGTAAAGGGTGTTTTTCTATTTACCCTACTGAAATTAGAATAATTGAAACTAGAACTTGAAGTATTTAAAAATACGTATATTTGAAAAAAAAAATAGTTTCTCGCATATAGTTATGTGTATAAAAAAAAATTTATTTGTTTTTTTTCTTATTCTTGAATAATCCATAGGAGCTAAATGTTATAGCTCCAATGGATTATAGTTTATTATATACAGGGTTACTGGTAATTCGATACATTCCTTTGGAGATGTGATAGGGGAGGGGGTAAGAAGTAAATTGAACCGCAAAAACTAAAGCAAACGCATTTATCAGTATTTACCTTCACAAATCTTGTTCAAAATGAGAGCCTCTATTGCGAATACATGCTCGGCAGCGCCTTCTCATTTCAGTCTTTCTTGTTCTAGTTGTTATGGTATTCCTGATCTGCTGGGCAGCGTTGGTTATTCTTTGGATAAGATCTTCATGGGTAACTATTGGGGTTGCATAAACCAGTGCTTTCATCTGACCCCATATGCTATAATCAAGCGGGGTTAAGTCAGGGCTTCGTGCTGGCCAAGCTATTGGACCTGACCTACCACTCCAACGATTTGGGAAACGTTCATCCAGGAACTGCCGAACTGACCGCCGAAAATGAGCTGGACAGCCGTCATGTTGAAATATCAGTCGTCCTCTAACGGCGAGAGGAATATCGTCAAAAAGATCTTGTAGGTCATGTCGTAAAAAATTTTCATAAATATCCCCGTTTAAATGGTCTGGGAAAAAATGTGGTCCTATTACATCCCGCCCAATAAGTCCCATCCACACATTTACAGAAAACTTTCTTTGAAAACTGGTTCCTCTTGTTAAACGGGGATTTTTTTCGGCCCAAAAATGAAGGTTATGAAAATTTGTAATGCCCTCATGACTAAACTTTGACTCGTCCGTCCACAAAATGTCGGTTAAAAAAGTTCTATTGTCTGCATTAGAATTTATAATAAATCTGCAGAACTCTACCCTTCTTATCGGGTCCCCTTCTTCCAATCCTTGGACAGGCGTATAATGGTAAGGATGGCTTCCCATTTGCCGAATCGTGGACCAAACTTTACATTGCGATGATCCTGTTTGCTGCGCTACGGCATTAGTGGATGTGGTTGGATCGTCTTCAAAATGTCTTAATATTTCCTCCTCATCTTCTGCTCGATATACGCGAGGAGCGCCAGCGTCACCTCTTCTTGGTTTTACGGATCCAGTTTCAGCGATAGCTCGGTAGGTCGAAGCGAAAACACGGACATTTGGAATGCGGCGGTTCGGAAAGCGACGTTGGTATTCTCGGCGAGACTCCGCGGCATTACCATTGCAAAACCCATAAACAAACATAATATCTGCATATTCAGCGTTAGTAAACGTGGCCATAGCGCAGAAACCAATAGAATACCTTCTTTGAAAACACGAGAAAAATAAACTCGAAACTCGTAATTTAACTACTTTCCACAACAATTATTGCTGTCAGACTATCTACACATCAAATTTTTAACAATAAAATTAAAAAAACAAATTGTTGCTATAGTACTTAAATACCATAGAAGTAAATACCACTTGGCATTTTTCAAGTGCGTTCTTACTATTAATAATAAAAATACAAAATTCTGTTAAAATTTTTGGTAGCATTTATAGCCTATGAGTTAGCTTAGATAATAGGAAAGTTTTACGTAAATTTTGAAGAATGAAGCATAATTTTTTTTCAAAAAATATCCACTAGAAAGTGTAGTATTTTATTTAAGAAAAAAAAATTACACTTTGCATCGAGAATTTACCTATGGTTACAACTATTTGCGGGACTTTTGCCATTACAAACGTAACACTATTGTGTTGAGCATGTATTTTGCCTAAAAAGTTAAAAAAATATACAGCGGATTTTCTGGAAACTGCCTTTTAAACCACTAAGGTCTACATTTTGAAGAAAAACAGAAAAAATTAAATATGTCGAAAACTATCAACTTTTGCATAATACATATTAGGGTTCAATTTACTTCTTACCCCCTCCCCTATCACATCTCCAAAGGAATGTATCGAATTACCAGTAACCCTGTATAATTACATGATTAGATAGTGAAGTGGTTTATGGTTTATTGTTGTTTATTACTGGTTAAACTTAACAATGAGGTAAGATTTTAAAATAGTTGGCTAATTATCTTGCCCTAAGTATACTAGGTATTTTAACCTACCTAGTATTATTCATATTTTTTATTTTTTTGATAGTTCGGATTCTTCTGGTAAAGCAGGACCCTCTTCCCCAAAAAAGTCTAAAAAGATTAAATACCAGCAAAAATATAGATTGGATTGGGAACAAGATGAAATGTTTAGAGGCTGGCTTTCTAAGGGCAGATCAGAAGATGAGGCTTTTTGTAAAATATGCAACAAAAATATTTTAATTGTTTCATCCGGAAAGACAATACTTTTAAAACATAAAGAAAGCAATATCCACCGAAAATTTTCCAAGGGACTAAAGGGTCAGCAATCAGTCTGTAAAAAAGGCTAACTTACATTTGGCTGCATTTGTAAGTGAGCATAATCTGGCCTATAATGTTATGAAACATTTGCCCGATTTATTAAAAACAGTTTGTCCGGACTCTCAAATCGCAAAGAAAATACAATGCAGTCGAACAAAATGCTCTGCATTAATAAAAAATGTGATTGGCAAACAAAATGAAATTATTATTATTAATGATTTAAAAAATACAAAGTTTTCTCTTATTGTGGATGAATCTATCGATAGAGGAATAGAGGATGCACAAAACATTTAGCTCTTGTTGTTAGATATCGATGCAACAAAAGGTAGGGAATTTTTTTTCTAGTTCATTAGGCTTATAAAATGTACTTATTATTTTAGGATTCAAGATTGCTTTTTGTCATTAATACCAATGAAGGATGCAAAAGCCAAAAATATTTTTAGTGAATTAGTTAAGCTATTTAATAGTAATAAGTTCCCGTATAAAAACAATCTCATTGGTTTCGCCTCAGATGGGGCAAACGTGATGTGCGGTAGACAAAACTCGGTAATGTCTCGTTTAAAGCAAGAAATACCAAATATTTTTTTAATTAAATGCATTTGCCACAGTTTTAATCTCTGCGCTTCCAGTGCATGCGAAAAATTACCTAGTGAATTAGAAGATTTTACTAGAAATGTTTACAATTATTTTTCATTGAGTCCTAAACGGGTTGAATATTATAAAGACTTTCAAATGTTTACAAAAACAACAGTACATAAAATTCTCCATCCTGCCCAGACGAGATGGTTTTTATTGGAAAGTGTTGTTGGGCAGCTCTTATAGAGCAATACAGTGCGTTAACTCTTTTTTTCACAGATGCAGTACCTAATGACTACAACACTCATGCTGAAAATATCCTTGTGAAACTAAAGGACCCCTTAACAAAATATTTTCATATTTTTCTAGTTTTATCTCCCATTTTTAATAAAATTAATAGAGAAATGCACAGCGAGAAACCTAAACTTCTTTTAGGTTTTTGGAATTACATTGATAAGATGTGCTATAGTAATAAAAAACCAATGTTTCCTGTTCTAACCACTTTTGTTTTTAATACTTTAAGTTTACCGCACTCTTCGGCGAATATCGAGCGAATTTTTCGCAAGTGAAATTATCATTTCATTAAACTCAGCTTCTCTGCTGAGTTTAATAAAAATATATTGGCTTTGCATTGTCAAAAAATGTATCAAAAATCATCCGAATTATCAGACTCAGATTAAAAGCTTTTTTATTTCAGTTTTTTCCTTTACAGTTTGCATTATGTATTATTACTTTTTAAGATATTTCATGTTTTATTTCGATAAAATATTTGTAGATATTAATTAAGTTTGTGCCAAAACTCAATTTTTCTTTTTTTAATACAATAAAACATAAATTTTTAAATCTACTGTTTTTTTTACTAATCTACTGTTTTTTTTTAAATTTCTACTGCTAAACTTTAAAACCGATCTGGCAACACAGAGGACGGGATTAGTAAACATCTAAATTTCGTAAGAGCTACGTCGTTTGGCGACAAAATGTCCCAAAATATTACGCGAAAATCCAGGCATTTTTAAAATATTTATTCTAACTTAGGTTAGACATGACAATGTGTAAACCCCCATAGAATTGTAATCTTAAAATGTTTAATATGCTGTGTTTTGCATAATGAAAATTAAAGCGTTATTCAAATAAAAAATAAAATATCAACTCTGATAAAAAATATAATAAAAAATCAGAAATAAAACTCTAATAAACAAACTTAACAACATATCATTTTTTAAATAAAAGGCTCAAATAAACCGCCTTCTTTCGCCAAACAAAAACTGAACCTATCGTAAAAGCTATTTCGCACCTCCAAAAGAGTTTCAGGTAAAATGGAATTGGCACCTTCGACAATTTTATTTCACAACTCCTCTAAATTTGTTGGCCTACTAAATTCATGCTTGTAAATAGTCTGCTTAAGGTAACCCCACAGATAAAAGTCATTTGGAGACAAATCTGGAGATCTAGGAGGCTATTTAATATCGCCAGCCCCACTAATAAGGCGGTTAGGAAAAGTATTTGTTAAAAATTCTTTTACCCTAGCCGCATTATGAGCAGGACAGCCATCTTGCTGAAAATTAACCGATCCCAGGTCTACATCAGGTAGGATTTGAATGGCAGGAAGAACTTGGTTTTGCAGTAACTCAAGGTACTTTTGGGCGTTTAAAGTGCCATCAATAAAAAATGGCCCTATAACATTGTCGCCCAAAATACCTGCCCAAACATTCAATTTCTGAGGATACTGGGTACGAAACTGAAAACTGTGCTCGTTTTCCTAAGACCAATAACGAACAATGAAAGGATTGTGTTTGCCATGTAATGGAAAAGAAGATTCATCAGAAAATAACATATTTTTTAAAAAATATTCGTTTTCGTTTGCCTTTTCCATCATGGTTTCACAAAATTCCATTCTTCGCCACTGGTCTTTAGGAAATATTTCCTGAGTTTTTGAATACTTGAAACATTTGTACCCATATTTTTTTCAGATACGAGCAACGATAATTGCTCATTCCCAGTTCCTCTCCAACACTTCTAGTGGACCGTTTCGAATCAAGTTCTAGGGTACTGCAAACCATTTCTTCCCGCCGTTCTATATCCTGGACCACTTCAACAGGTGGTTCTTGACGTTTTGTGTGGCATTTTTTACAATATTGAAGACAAAAAGATGTCTCAAAATTTGTAACCACATTTAAAACCGTTTTTGCACAAGGAATCAGTCTATTCTCAAATGTCACTGAAAAAAAATCTCTACATTGTACTGCCGGATTGCCTCCATAAAACCATTTATTTAGTTGAACTCTTTCGAAAGGGGTATAAACAGCCATAGTGAAAAAAAACACGAAAATAACGCTCAAAAATTATTAATGCAACGAGCAGTAATACAGCAAAGTGAGGTCTGCTGACTCCCGGTTCAAAAAATAAAAACGAAAAATTCCGCCGCATGCAAGCCGCAACCAAGCGGTGTTGCCATTATTTTGGGTAATACGTAGCTCACGATAACACGATCTGTATACGACTATCAAATTTCTTTCTTGGTGCCGAAAAATCCATGATGTAAATTCATAGGCAAAGCCATAGGTTAAAGAGAGAAGGCAATATATTACACGTCTAGGAGAGATGTAAACTTGTGATTTATTATTGCAAGTTTATACATTGATTATCGCAAAAAATACTTCAGTTGGCCAGGCGTGTATAGATATCACACTGAAACTAACCACACCTTGGTGCTTGATTACAAGCACGCTCACCAATTAAAAAATGTATTCCCTCTTTTATTTATATATTCCCTAATTTATATATAGATGCGATGTTAGATATAACGAAGAATGCTGCAGTAGAATCATGTCTGTATTTAGTGAATGAAGCAGTTACAATAACAATTTTGGCCTAATTTCCGGTTTCACAAAAGCTTAAATATAAATACTTAATAACATTTTTCAATGAACAAACCTATAACCCTTCTTGCCTTAATATTTAAGTTAATCTTAGTCAACCATATTCCTGTATACAGGAGATAAGGTAACTAATAAACTCCATCATGATGCAGGCCTCGTTTACTTAGTTTAGAAGTGTCCTTTCACAACCCCATACAACAATGTTAGTTATTTTACGAGAAATAAAGAAAAAATAGTTTATTTTCTTTAACAAAATTAACCCTCGCATATTCGGTCTAGGAGTTTGGCGAACTTATCGTCATCAAAATGTTGTCTTTATAAGTCTTTTTCCTGCCCTATATGTTGTTAATATTGTCTAGTTGGTCACGTTTTCTATATGTATTTTGTTACTCATGCTTAATCATCTTGCTGGCAACTTTAATAAACAACCTTGATAAGTGAGTACTATTTTTCTCTTTTTAATTCCTCATCTTGAATTAGCACTGATCATAGCACTGATTTAAGCTAAGATCTTTATTTTAATAAACATTGCTCGTAGTAGGTATACAGAAAACCTCTAAATAAATGCTTACATTGCCTTTTTTTTTCTTGTTTTCATTTGCGAGCTTGTAAAAATACTAGTCAGCTAGACAAAATATCATTTATTTATTTTTTGTTAGAAAGAAATATACAATATTAAGAAACATTAAATTTTCTGCAAATGTTCAATACGCAATAGAAAGTTACGATGTCTGGCCTTAACCTCGTCAGAAATCACCGCCTTTCCTCCCTCGATACTTTCTACCTCCTTAAAATAAATGCTTTACTTTATCTGTAATATACGGGAAATAAAATTATATCTGGAAGTAACAAATACCTACTGCAATATACTTTATTACATTTTTCCTTGCATTAATGTAGGATATTTTCAATTTAATATTTTTCAAGAACTAGCGAGGATTATTAAAGAGGAATTTATTGGAATCTAAATTGGCACTCGGAATTCATTTGCCAGATATTCTTTGTGAATTTCATTTAGGATAATGAACTTTTATTAACTCTCATAATCAAAGATGAAAAGGGCTTCGGTGAAGTTCAAAAGAAAATTTATAAAGCCATGGAATTTTCATTTAGAGAATAAGTAAATATTTCATTGGGGAATGATTTTTTAAAAAGACACTTTACTTTCAGTACACAGAATATCTTTTTAGGTATTCAAAAAAAGTGTGTTTTTTAGTACTCAATCATAGGAATTTAACTAAAATTTCTTTTAATGACATATATGCTTGTGAAGTAAATAAGAATAATAATATAAATAATAATTTAGATATCGTGATCAGGGACCAGGTGGTCCCGACGAGCTACTAGAAGCATATTCTAAAACACAATCTACAAAATGTCGGTTATATAACAAAGAGGAAAAATCTATCTATCTACCACCTACTCTCAGTCTGCAATAAGCTTGCTCCAACTTCATAACATGGGTAAAGCACTACATCAAGCAGTGACTCAAAACGTGGACCTCCTAACAATAAGTCCATACAAGTACGAACCCCAACCTATTCCTAAAAACACCCATACGAAAACTTACTGGGATATTAAAATCATTACAGACCGAACCATGCAGCACAGTAAGATACAAAAACTTGCCACGTCATAGATTTCTTAGTACCTTCCCAAGTAACAATTTGCAGTCACCTAAGTTGAGATTACTCTTATTTTCACTAGTTACAATGTTGTTTTTAGTGCAAAATTTAGTCGGTTTAAGGACATTTATTTTCGACGTACTGCACCTGTATCGCAACTGTTGTAAAACTCTGCAACTGCTGTTTTTACGTCTTTTTTTACTATAGATGATAGCAGTAGTAATTTACACTTAAAACAATGACGTGCAGACGTGTACAATTTTTCGAATCAAAAACCCAGTAAGAACAACGTTTCCTCATTGTTAGCGAATGGGTATTACATTGCCTGATCCTCTGTGTTGAGCATTTTTCGCTTTAGACGGAGCTTTTTGACATGTTTTGAAGAGTTTTAGGAAAAAGATGAAAAACAAAGGTAAAGAGAATAAGAGGAAGAAAAAATATTCAATTCAACATAACCTACTTAACCTATATTTTTATTTTTATAATTCATTTTTTGCTTGAAATAATTGGGATTTATTATTTTCGTTTTGCTTTAAAAAATGAAGAGATATAAAGACTTTAAATATTCTGCAACTTACTACAGACGCAAAAAAAGACTTGCAATGGAAGCAAAAATGCCTACAACTAGCTTACCTGAAGTTGATATGGATTAGGTAGAACCAATTGAAGTGGCGGAAGATAGCAGTGAAAAGGATTGTATTAAATTTTACATGTGGACTACTTTAAAATGTTCTTCCATTCTCTCGGAGTTTATATTTTTCGAAAACCTTATGAATTTTTTTGTTTATTAAAGTTTATAAAAAAACGTGCCACATAAGGTACTTGAGGGGAATAAGGCCTAGCTAAGAAAAAAATTGAATAAAGTGAAAGACTGTAATGTTAATATTTAGTTTAATACACCAAAGTGCTTATAAGGTTATATTAATTTTAACAAACTTAAAAAAATAATCTCTAAAAAAACTAGAAAATAAAAAATAAATATTAAGAAAAAAAAACGCAAATCGGCCTGATTATCCGATGGAGGTTTAATAAAGCCTATACATAAAAATGGCACAACTCGTTAATTGGGCGAAGTTTAGCAGCCATCGGGATACTCAAAATCATCCATGTCATTGACTGTTAAGCCAACACATTCCTCATGGTACCATTTAAGACATTTGCTGCACTGCCTCATATCGGCCTGCCTGTCTTCCTCACATCCATGGCAATACCATTCGGTACTTAACTTTTCCCTGGAGCTTTCAATATTCAATTTGGCACGACTTTTGTTTTCCTTGGTAAAAAGATCTCTAGTGACTGGAGTTCCTTTGTAGTTTAGAGCTTTTTTTCGATTTTTTTTAGGGTTTTCATTAGTTTTTACTGGTGTGGGCAAAAGCTCATTAAAAGAAGTGACTTTTGTTGTTCGTCTCTTTAATTCAGCAAGAGGGATATGGTCATCAGTCGAATCCGAGTCAGAAGAGTAAACATTGGAATAGGAAAATTTGCCACACTTGTTGGATGCCATTCCAGACGGACCACGTTGAGGAGATTCAGGTGGACGCCTATTTTCTTTGTTGGTATCAGCCGGTGCCAGTACGTCTGAGAGAATTGAAGGAGCAAATGCTGTTTCTGGAATTGTCTCGGGGTTTAATGGAAACAGACCAGTAGCCTTAAAACCGTTTATAATGTTACTATGTGTCATGCATTTAGACCAAAAATTTGAAAGTATGATGTTAAAACGTGATTTGGTCAGCTTTTTGTTAGGATTCTGATCCAAGAATAATAATACCTCATTATCCCAATGATGCTCAAATGAACGATATACAGATTTGTCGAGGGGTTGAAGCTCATGTGTTGTATTCGATGGCAAACAGTAGAGATCTATATCAAGTGACTCTCCAACATCAACAATTGACAAATCAAGATGACAAGCTGCACCATCAAAAACTAAGAGGCACCTTCCTGGACTTTTGTATCGGGCTAAGTGCTTGAGGAATTCTTTAAAAAGTTCGTTAGTCATGTAGCCTTTACTTGATTTTTCCACTAGAGTTCCTGGTGGCAAATTATCATATAATTCTGGCTTTAGACTCTTTCCTTTAAAAATAATCATAGGAGGTATTGGTATTCCAAGGGCATTGACACATCCTGCAATTGTCACACTCTCTGAATGTTCTGACGATCGAGAGTGAACACATTTTACCCCTTTCTTAGCTAAAATGGTTGGCTGGTGGTGAATAGTCAAGCGGCATCCTTTTTCATCTATATTATAAAGTCTTTCAGGGTGATTAATTAGGGTTAATTGGGGTAATTGTGGACGATATTTAATGTTTTGACTTGCTAAACGATTTTTGGGGACATAACGCATTATTTTATATATGTAAATTAGCAGTCAGATAGCTCATAGTATCTTCTTTGATAATTACTAGTGGTTTTCTGTAATTACAGGTCACATTAAGAAAAAAAATATATATTTAACATGCTTGTCCGTTTACATTTACCCCTACTCTTTAGGGGTAATTGTAAACAAGCATCTCTTGACACATTTACTCTACCAGAAAAAAACCTGGGACAAATATAAACGAACTATAAGTCGCTGTGTACCAAAATATTTTTTGATATAAGACGTGTTTACATTTACCCCAAAATAATGTGACCTTAAAGGTTTTAAGGTATAAAAAAAATAGTTTTGCTCATAAACAGGAACTATTGCTGGAAAGTTGTATAGTATTCTCTCTCCCTTCATTTGAATTTGATCGAAAAGCACACCAATGATTTGATTCAAGGTTATATAACTGACATCAGTTTCAACAATGTAGAAAAGCATTTTTGATGCATGCCAGGATTTAAGACCAGTCACTTTGATTTCCGTTAATTTTTCATCCACAGCTTCAATTAAACACACATATTTAAGAAGAGTAGTCTTTCTTTTTCCACCTTTGAACTGC
This sequence comes from Anthonomus grandis grandis, assembly GCF_022605725.1. Lineage (NCBI taxonomy): Eukaryota > Metazoa > Arthropoda > Insecta > Coleoptera > Curculionidae > Anthonomus > Anthonomus grandis. The sequence continues at coordinate 8,133,593 of NC_065562.1, forward strand.
ACGAGAATAAATTTCCCTGTGGACAAGTCTGAACTCTCGACTGTTTTAAGCTCTATATCTTGTTTTTCCGATTCTGCCCAATCTATTTCATCATCAGTATCACCTAGACTTATTTCTCCATCAGAACTTTCCGAATCTGCAACTGGTTCACTTCTCATTTTTTTCAATTTCGGCTTTAACTTTTTGTTGTCCGTTTTCTGATTAGCCTTTTTTTCCTTTATTTTTCTTCTTCTCTTCTGCTTCTCTTAGTCTTTCCAAGACTTGGTTGGTTGTTAGTACCTCTCCATATCTTTGTTGCTTTAATCTCGGTATGACTTGTTTTTTCTCTTCAATAATATCTTCACGGCGGCCGAGTGGCAAGAAAATGTTGGTAATTTCTGTCGATTTACTGATAGACGATGACGTCGATGGTTGTGGACTATGGGTAGATGCCACTAATAATTTTTGGTAGTCAGTTGACGATGTAGAAGGCTGCTGTCGGCTTTCAGCTGACGACACTGAATGATGTTGACTACAACATGATGAAGTTGAAGGCATTTGATCGTCGACCGTGGGTAGAAGTGGGTTTGGTTCAGAAATTGCAACAACAGTTGATTTAGAGGATACTGGTTGGATAATAATAGCATCGGATGTTACAGATTTCGGAGCTCTGAGGGCAGCTTCGTATTTGGCCAAGTCTTCTGGTGTAAATTCATTTTGTGGGAATTTGTTTCAATCAACTGGGTATACGCCAGTATTTTTAAATCCAGATATAATATTCCACCAATTTGCAGAAACCATAGACTCTTGCCAAGTAATTCGGTGAATTTTTCCTTAGTTAGCCGTCCACACCCTCGTCCCATTCGTCCTTAACAAACTTCACCAATTGTTTATTCCAGTTCACCTTTAAGGGTCCGAAGACACACTTGTCCAAAGGCTGAAGCTTATTCGTAAGATGGCTTGGAAACTTTATCAAAATAATATTGTTGTGCATTGCCAGGCGCTATTGGAAGTCCAACGAGCCTGAACTCCAACTCCCTTGAATTGATATCCGGCACAGGGCCTTTCCTTTCTCTCCAATTGCCCTAATACGATAGGGATCATTATTAAAACCTGACTCGTCAGCATTAAAAATAAAACTTCTTTTATCATCTAAATTATTTTCATCAATGATTCTTTTCAGGTCATCAAAAAAATGGTAGACGATCTTAGGTTTTCTAGCATCCTTCCGCAGTTTTTGCAAATGTTCCGGTTTCTTAAGAGGCAGTTGTCTGTCTCTTAAGAAACCGGAATCTGTATGTCTTCTCATGAATGAGTAGTACCAGTCTTCTCCCGGTACTCCATTTTTAAATGGTGTTCTTCAACCTTTTGCATTAACATACTCTCCAACCAGTTGTCTAAGTTCTGCTTTGTCACATGGTAGACCCATCGCAGTACGTGCCAATAAACATTTCACTATTTCATTTTCGATATCTGAGGATAAAACTTGGGAACGTCCACCCTTTGTCACATTTAATGGAGTCTTTCTTCCTCCTATCCTTTGGTAAATAACTGATCTGGGAACACCATAGAACGTTTCTGCTTGACAATACGTTTTATTTTTATTTTGGACATCTGCAAAGGCATTCGCAACATCTTCAGTTGTATAAGAAGGTGCTTCTTTTTTCGTACGAGTACGTAAGTACGAGGCAACTTTACTCTGCAACAAGACAAAGAAATTACTCATTTTACATAAATTATCGGCGAGACACTAATTTTATCATGTTTACAATTACCCCAAAAGAGTGTATACATTTCCCTCAAGAACAAATTTATTAGGGGGAAATGTAAACACTGAATTATTTTAGTGATTATAAAATTTGTCGACAGACATTTAGGCGTAAAATAGACACAATAGTATAACTAACAATGTCCAAATGAAATATCTAACTTACCTCGATGATTTGCATTCGAAAACTTCAGTGCCGAAATTCAACATAAAACCACCAAACACATCAAATTGGATCAGCCAACTAATGCAAGAAGAGCACAAACAGGAGTAAAATTTCGAGGAAAACCGAGTTCGCCCAACGTCGGCACGACTCGAATAGTGAGCTTCGCGCCAAATTTAAAATCTAAATGTTGTTGTGTTTCTTATTTTAGATGTGTCTACAATTACCCCAATTGACCCTATATCAAGATCATCATACATTTTCCCTATTTTTGAAAAATGATCATCAACTATAAATTTATTAAGTTTTTGAGCCCTAGCTGGATTCATAAACTGTGCTTTTCTTTTAGAAATTATAGGATTTCTCTTCATAAAAGCCTTTAGCCAGTCTTTACCAGCAAGTTTTGAAGTTGTATTAAATTGATGAGCAATTTTATTATCTTCGCAGAATCTGAATATCAATCGACGAAGGATCCGTGGAGTCACAGATAGACCTATTTCACTAAATCTTTTAACGAGATCAGCTTCTTGTTCTTCTTTTAAAATAGATTTACGACCTAGTCTTTTTATTAGGATTCCATTCTGAACATGATGGTTCTTCTGGGAATATTAAACATGGCCGCAGCCCCATATGTACTCAGAGTACCGCGTTGAACAGATTGAACTGCTGATATTAAATCCTCCTCGCACCAAGCTGCCCTTTTAGGAGGCATGATGTTAAAAATCACTGAAAATAAAACGAGAATAGTTTAGAAGTTTAATAATATGTTAATAAAAACATTAATTTGTCATGAGGATAATAAGGCCTACATGGGGGGTAATAAGGCCTTAGCTTATTTTTATACGCCTTATTACCCATCCATGACGAAATATTATGTAAATTTATTTAAATTATGTCGGCTAAATTTAATCTAGTAAGCTATTGAAAACACAAAATATAAAGTCTAACCAAAATATCTGCAGTTATAAATTAAAAATACAACTATAAATACTAAAAATACTTACGTTTTTGATCGTTGTATCCTTATAATATCACACGCGGCGACCCGTCGACACAAGTTCTTGGAACTTACTGACGCCTGAAAGCGAGGAACGCGGGTAGTCCGTTCGAATGTCGTTTCTAAATGGACCAATAGGAGATGCGGACCCAACGCAATCGATTTGCGATTAATTTAAAGCGGTTTTTTTGAATATAGGCCTTATTACCCGACAGGCCTTATTACCTGCAGGTTACCTTACGCGCGACAAACTGCAAACAATATTTGAAATATTATAATTTTAGGTTAGGCCTATCCGTTCTTCCTGTTGCTTGAGGCCAACCAGAGACAACGACAGCGGGTTTCTTATGTAACCAATAAAAAATTACTTATTTTTTTTTCGAAATCCGCTATAAATTCAGGGCGCGCGCGTTATTAAGGGCTAAAATAACATATTTTCACAGTAACCTATGTTCCGTTCATAAATTAAGTGCTTGTAAATCTTTCAAAATATCAATTTTACCCGTATAATTCGCTATATTAAACTACATACAAAACAAATATTAATAAGGACTGTTCAGAAGATAGATTAAAAAGCTTATATTTTTGGAGTAGCTGCTTGATCTATTAGTTTATTATTAAAAAAGTATCCAATGTCCATTTGTCCAAAAATTAGTAACTTCAAAAACGTTGCAAAAGCGTTTAGAAAGTTAACGGGTAGTCACTGCGTAACGTTAAGACAACCAAAAAAATCTCTTTCAAATTGGTGTAAAACGGGGTTGTCTTACGGTTAGGACAACGTAACAATGCAACGTTGTGTTGCAATTTGCAACGTTGTCGCGTCGAAAAATTGCTAATTGGATGACAATATTAACAGAGCATACATAGAAAAGCTCACTAAATATCAGGAACTGTGTTACAATATAGAGGATCAGAGGCGTTTACAAAAAGTTATCGTTTTACCAATTGTTATCAGTGCAAATGAGTTAATGCATAAAAAATCAGTTGAGTGTATCCATGATTCTAATATAAATCGCAGTGTTTTGACGTGGATGCAAAAGGCGGTAATAGTAGGAACCGCTAATATTGTTCGACGCAAGATTTCCACATCCAGACCAGAACCTTGGAAATGGTTTATGAAGTACATACATACCCTTGCACCTTCTTTGTAACTGGTGAGAAAAAAATCATGTAAGCTTCATGTTACCAGTTTATTGTAGGTAACTTGCTGCCAAAATGTGAAAACACCCAAAAACCACAATATTGACCAATGACCTGCTTACCTACCACCTAAAAACTATATGCAACAGGATCTATACTTACCTGAAAGAAAATGATATACGTACTTTTGAAGAAACAGGTTGTAGGCCTAAGACTACGATATGTAAAGAGCAAGCGGTAATAGAGTGAATAGTGTTGAACAATAAAAACTAAACATATAAATATTGACATGTTCTTTACAGTTGGCTTCTACGGAAATTGGAAATCTAGAGTATCGATGGCATGGTGACTGATTTCTTCAAATAATCAATAAAAAACTTAACAGTCTTCTTGCAAATAAGATTCCAGGCTCAGGCCTAAAATTTGATATAGGCAAAATCGACCTAAAGAGGATAATTTTTTAGAGAGACAGTTTCGGTACATTATAGTTCTGTTTTGCACTAAATCTCTTGATATACCTTAATCAACGAGATATAATTTTAACATAAAAACCAATGACAACTCAAAAATTATCAGTCATCTCCTTTATATGAATCACAAACTGCTAAATAATCAATGGCAAGAGGCCCATATAAATGACTTGGCTACCTATAGACAAATAGAGTCGAGCACAAAGCTACCAAGCAGAAATTCAATTCACGATTGACTGAATTACTGAAAATAGAATTGAACCCAGAGCGACTAACGAGAGCAATTAAGAACCATACAATGTTTACTATATAGTAAACGAAAATCTACCGATAGAATAATGCAGAAAAAGCAATAATCACTCAAGAAGAGACAATACAATATATTATCTCTGCTTGCTAATGCTTAGCAAACTGCTTAAAATACATAATTTTACACAAGAAAACGAGACTCCTCCACTGGTAGAAAATTATGACGTCAAAATATATCGGAACAAAACACTGCTAACAGAACTGACTTGTGAAACATAATAAACTGGACATTACAATAATTTACCAGAAGACAAAATAGACTGCCTAGTAGATATATAAAGATCTAATAATAATAATTTAGACATAAAAGCTACAGAAGTAGTAAATACATACTTACACCTGTGTCGCGAAATAAAAAAGATGTGGGATATAGAAAACGTTCAGGTTGTGTCGCTTATTCAGTGCTATGTGAATATACCTAAAAGCTTAAAGAAATATGGTTGAAGACAAATTATGCGGACATGCTTCTGACACAGTTATCAGATAATCCAAAGACATGTCATCCGAGACAACCTGGAAAGCAATAAACATCAGTTCCTCGGAGTATTTGAAAGCATATATACATATCTATATATATATCATATCTAACACGGTTCTATGGGCGAACTCGCGGGCCATAAGAAAAATCTCCAAGAAACTGTAATGTAGCACTCAGAGCATTTTGTTATTGGCAATTTTTGCAGTTGAATCCATGGCAAACCACTACTCCCTTGTTAAGAGCGGTCTCTCCTTCAAAACTTTATTCCGAAAGTGCATTTCGTCTCTTTGACGTTTGACTTCTTTTACAAATTAAGGCAGATAAAAAATCGGATCGTGTTTTCAACGTAATCTCAATTCCCTTTCTAAATTGCTTTTGGTTGGTAATGTTAGTAATATGCAAAGCTGGCATATGAAAGACTATTGCCCTATACATACCATTTTTCAAAGTCGCAATATGTTGTGGAATGCACAAGGTGGCACCCCTAATAATGACAGACATTGTCGCAAAGGAATCTGTTTGTTGAAATTATGGAGCTATTTTCTTTACAAACATTTGTGCCAAAAAGCTGTTAGAATGCTCAATTTCTAAAAATTTGGTCAACAACTAGTGCAATGACCACATCTAGAGCAATATAGAGCTGCAAAAACGAGCTCATACTGCTTGGGAAAAAAACATTAAAAAACAAGATTACCCTAACATAATTGGTGTGGAATCGCCGAATGCAGACTATGCATGGAGGAAAACGAGACTGCAGACCACGTCCTATACAGATGTCCAGCACTAGAGAATCAGGCATCTTCGGCAATGCCTTATCTAACACGGAAGACATTAAGAATGCTTCTCCCGATCAAATTATCGAACTTTCTTTCTTCTCCAGAATCTCTTTTTGCATCTTTAAGGAATGAGACTCAGAAGATAATGCTACAGTAAATACTAGGCTGCACATTAGTCATTTAATACATTAATATACTCGTAAAATAGTGTAGGTGGCGAAAGATAGACCAGATAATTTATAAGATGTCACCAATTTAATAGAAGGACGTGTCACAGAAAAGTAATGAAACTTATTTTGTATTTATCGAAGTTTTTTTTTTGTTGAAGATTAATGTGATATGGCTCAATGTAATTTTCCTGTGTAGCTACACACGGATGGATATGTTTTTCTCACAGTTGGTAGTAATATTAGAAGTTTAAAAATCATTTGTGCTAGCGAAAAAGTGAGCCCAATATAAATAATGGTTTCCACATGCCTGTTTGAACTTTCCAAACGTCATCTTTATCACAAAATAAGCCTAACACAAGATTTAATTGCATAACGCTACTTCAAATTCCGCTATTCCATTTTGTGTACCGCACCAACAAAATACAACTTTACTAATAGCATCCGAAAAATTACGTAGTTACGTAACATAACTGTGTGCCTAGATTTTATTGTATAACAAATAAAATCTAGGCATAGAAATTTAAAGCTAAAGAAATAAATCTCAATAATCCTTTACATTAATGGACTTCTAAAAGTGAATCTTACTAAAATCTACAAGAGCAGTTATAGTAGTATTTAATGTAAAGCTATCAGTCTACCAACTCATTAGGAAGCATTTAGTGACGAGTCATCAATTTTACTATAGGGAAGTCGTTAACACACATCGTAGAGACCTCGCTAGAGAGTATAATGATCTTATGTACTGAGCCACACTGGCAATCTGTTTCCAGTTAACCAAATATTATATGAGGAATTAAGAATTAATTAAGAATTACGATTTCCTCAAAGACCGATGTTTTCAATCTCTTCGCCCTTAATGGTATCAAAAGCCTTGGACAAATCGAAATACAAACCTGCAACCTTTTATCATGTATTAACACTTTTTAAGACAGTTTACTATGTTATAAATAGCTTATTTGACTGATCTCTTGACAATTAAAACATATTGTTGATGTAGTAATTTTTTTTTTATTTTTTTAATTGACAGTTTAGACTAAAAAATGCTTTTTAAAAACCTAAGGCATGCTAGAAAAGATACTGGATAACTACTTTTAAATTTCTTTTAATTTGACCATCATTTATGTCAATCAATCAATCACATGCTTCATTATCAAAACATTACAAAATTTTGTAGACAAAGCTAATAAAAAAAAACATATAAGAACAAAACAAAACAAAACACACAAAATAAAAAAATTAAAAATAAATATACAAACAAAATAAATACATGCAAAACTGTACAAAAACAATGTACCTGGTCAATATACGCCATGATGTATAAAATGTCAATAAAAATAAACACAATAGTCAATAACAGTAAATCAATTAAATACAGAATGAAAGTGCAATTTATTTACTAAAAAAAAAACTAATATATTCTCTATTTTAAGATATAAAAAGAGCCAGTGTGTGTGTGATACCCAAAAAGTTATCCTAGAAAAAATCCTCCACTGCGTACAAGGCTTTTTCCAGAAAGTGCGCCTTCAAAGCATTATGGAATCGAGGTGTCAATTATTTAGATTAATACTAAGTATTATCTTCACAAATCAGTTTTATTTTTTAAGCATTACTTTACTATAAAATGATTTAGTTAAGATACAAACAAGATATTTACTTATAAACTTTGCAATATTATATAACTACGTAGCTTAATTTTTTTAATAAGACTATCATTTCAATCTTTCAGTTTTTGAACAATTGCTCTCAAATACAAAATATCTTTTAGACAGTTAGTTGATAAAAAACTCTTAGTTTAAGAAATTTACTATTGTTACTTCAATTATTTGGATACAAAATAGAAGTTCATCATTATTTTCAGATTTTTAAGAAGTTTTGATAATCCTTGTTGGTTTACGATTGGAGGCATGCACGCCTACTACTGCCTCACTCCTGCATTCCAGATAGGAAAGCGATTGTTATACATAATTTTGCTTCTATCGTTGTACCTGGTCTTTTTAAAGATATAGCTCCTAATTGGCTCCTCAGTCTCATCCTCATCCACTTTGGATAGAAATGTTCAAGTTTTTTGTGCGATTATAGTCCGATCTGTAGTAAGGATAAGTTTGTTATGGTGCTTGATAAAAATATATTTTTTATGTGTGAATGTTGTGATTTTTAACTTTTATAAGGCTATTGATAAAATTATTCACACTATATTGCGATAAAATCAAATAACATTTCGATTTACTACTAACGTCCAATATAATGGATACTAAGTATGCTCAATAAAAGGCTCATTGCTACCCCAGGGATCTAAGTTTTTTCTTTGTTTTTTTTTCTCACGTTCATATAATACATATCTAACGATAAAGAGTAATATTGTCCCAACATATAAAATTGTAGAAAAATTTGTATACAAACGTTCACCCTTGATTTATTTTGCGCCGGACTTTCCGCATTTGTATGCAGTCTGCAATGCTAAAGTTTTCGATTGTCTAGTTCTCAAACAGATTTCTTGGCTTTGTAAAAGTATTTCACTGTATTGATCTATTTACTTCCAAGTTTATTTTACTTACTTCTAACAGAGGTTTTAAAATAATGATGGGAGACCTGTTGGACTAACTGAATTCAATAATTAAAAATGAATAGGTATTACTTGGACACAATTGTGGTGATCTCTCTGGCTTTTTTTAGTTTTAATATTTTAATAAAAATAAAATGTATTCCAAACTGGCTGCAAACGGTGACATTCATCTTGCTGCGTAAAAAATTGGATTAATTTGTAAATTAACATTTGTTTTTAGTGAATTTGAAGGCTACATCTTATTAAGACTAACATCTTTAAAAAAATAAGTTCGCTGATTCGCCAATTCCAGATAATACAAAAAAATGCATCTTGTAATGAACACCGCACGCGACATGATTTGGGATCAATCGGACACTATCCTCACTCGCCTCTCGATATCCTCTAAAATCAATTTCATTGAAACTAGTTAATACGGGAGAGGTGGTGAAATGGCTCTCGTTCTCTTTCTAACTTAAGACTTAAGATTTGTTATTTCAAATTAATACATTGATTCTCGTATTAAGGAATCAAGTTGACGAGACCTGTTTATAGTTTTAAAATATTATTATTTATTTAATTAGAGACGCCATGCGTCAAAGACACACAGGCGATGGCAGAGAGATGAACGACTCCAGATCCCGTTTAGGACTAGGACTGTCATCTACTCTGGATAGACAATCAGGACTAGATAGACATTCGCAGCAGCACTCGCAACAACAGGCTCAGCAGCCGGATTCCAATGGACTAGATCTATACTATAATAGGTATAAAATTAGAAGTTGCCTCTCAATGTTATCTTTTAAACAAATTACTTTTACATTGCAGTCGACCTCCGGATACCAGCTGGGGCTATCAGCCGCCCCCTCCTGTAATTACAGAGCAGCCTAAGTCTTCGCAACCCCATTTCCCCCAGTATGATAGGAGTGGTTATCCCAATACTCTTGAAAGTCTTGCTGAGAAAGTTCATTCCTTTGGGATGGGAAGAAGAATGTCTGCAGGAGGGCAACCACCACCTTCTAGGTAAAAAAAATTATAATTTAAATATGTTATTTTAACGAAAATGTTTCTAGAATGTCTTCACAACAAAATCCTTCCTCCCACTATTACGTTCAGCATGCAGGAACCGGTAGTAGGCGCATTATGCCTAGGTCAGGATCAGATCAGCATTTACCACACACGGAATATACGGACTATACCAGTATTACTCAAGCAGGAAGGCATAGTTTGCTAAGATCTAGTCTTAAATCAGGGTCTACACTTAGCAGGTAATTAGTCCATTAGTTAATAAAGATTGTAATTGTATTACAACGTTTTATTAACAAATCGATTCCTGGATATTTCCAGAAGGGTTAATAAAAGTCGCCCTTCCAATTGCTTCAAAAACTAAAAGTCTCTTTCTTAAATTAATGTTTAATGGATTAAAATAATTCAGAATGATTTGCCTGTCTTCAAAATCTGTTCTGCAACAAAAGGTTATGAAATAAAGCAGCAACAAACCTAGTGCTGCGATGTTAGAGTTGAGATTGTATGGTTGTGCAAAAAATGTCAATAAAAACTTAGAAAGTTGAAGCAGTAAATTTTATCTGATCTGAAAGTTTAATCTTTTTTATCAGTCCGTCGGGCCACTTAGAAGTAGCACAGCTAGAAGACTACGTCCCTATGCGTATCATGATTCGTTTGGTTAAGGAGATAGCATGGAAAGCTCTTTGCTGAATTTTGGAGTCCTTTATCCAAATTTTAAACCAAAGAAACTGGAGTTTAAAGCCAATAGATTCTAGGTAGCATCCAAGATTTTCTTTAGGAGTGATATGGATGAAGCTTTCTGGGTGTACGGATGGCTTTTCTTTTATTCAGGAAGAGTAACGTGTGTTTTCATCAACTTCCGAAGTGCCTTTACTGATATACTCAATAAAAGATCGATATATTGAAGAGAATTTTGCTCCAATAATGAAAGTTATCTTAAGTTACCGATTCCAGATTTTTAGCTTCAACTGATCGATAATATTTTCTAAAATATTTCATGCAAATGTTGTAAATGATAGAGAAATAAGAAGAGTGCTCACTAGTTCTTACTAAATTTTTCCGTTACGTTTAAGATACGTTCTGGAATAATATTTCTTAATAAGAAATAATTTGCATATGGGCCTTTAGTCTAAAAATGTAATTATTTTTTTGTGTTTTTTTGTTTGGTGTTATAACTTTCGTAAATGATTCTATAAATAGATATTCCACATCAAAGTCTACTGAAATGCTATCTAGGTTGGATTTAACGCCCTTTTAGTTGTTCAACGAAGGGAAATTTCAAAGTTAGGTACTAACAAAAAAAATGAAGGACTGTAATGACCTTGGCAAATTGGGAATTGTGTGCTGTAATTTTTCAATTCTCTTACCGCGTTTGCTTCTCTATATCTCAGGTATACTTGCCGTCAACTAGTATCTATTTTCTTTGATCTTAGGTTTTCAGAATCTGGACGAAATAACATTTTTTAGGAAAATTATATAAACATAATATACTTGATATGTAAACATTCACACCTAGGCTCCCGATTAAATAATAGGTACATATAAACATTTAAAACAATTTTTATAGTCCCCAACCTCTTTTTAGAATTTATAAAACAGAGATAAAAAATCTACGTTCGATAGGTCCTATCCCAAGTTTTCTTTGATTTATCTCTCTCACACTCAACGTTTTTCTTATAAATTATGCTAGCCTATACAGTGCCCTAGTATTTTACGATTTATTCCTCATTTTGATAATGCTGTAACTTCTTCATTTTATAATTATGAAAATTTTCATTCCATTTAATTTTTGCTTGTACTATAAAAATGTATTAGAAAGATTTTTTTTTTTAATTATTTACCACAATCGTATTTTTTTTCCATCACAGTTTTCTCAAACGGAATAAAAATATTAAATTGTTAATAGATTGCGTAATTTCAGAAATACTCCAATCTACGAGAAACAAATTGATGAACAAATTCACATTAATTAATTTGAATTTCAAGGAAGGATGTTTTCGGTTGTTATTTATTTTATATATTTATTCGTTTATATCGTTCTTCTTCTTCTTCTTCTTCCTCGTTATCATGGATTCGTGTCGTAATTCGACAGCCGCTCAAGCCCGTGCCTCTATGAATGGTGTGTCTCTTCCCCGACACGTCTGGAATTGTCCATGCCTCTCATGGGAACTTTAAAGGGAATAGGAATGGAAATGTTCTTTTTCAATCATGAGAACAAATTCTCATGCGTCAAGCTGGTAACATGCTATCAGCTTTAAGCCATCAACTAAAGTGCTTTATGTGGGTTTAGTTCACAGTTTTATGTTGTTCTTTGATAAGTGCTCAATAATTCTTTGAGTGGTCTTGGTATTGGGTCTACCCAGTATACGTTCAATATTTACAGGGCCATTGAAGTTTTTTATTGCCATATCGTATCTTAGTTTACAATTTATTACATCCATTTCATAATCAAATATTAAGTGGTTAAGGGTTGCTTTACCTTAAGCTTAAGGTATGCTTTTTTTTACTCCTATTTTGTTTAAATGAATTGGTGTCATACAGTAGTTAGTCTGCATTCTAGTCATTGTTGTTATCATGTCCCTACTCTGATATTCAATGTCACTAAACCATAGTTGTTTTCGAGGCTTCTGCTCCATTTGTGTATATGGACTGTTTACTTTTTCTTGTCTCCACTTCTTGAATTCCTCTTCCTGGGAAAAAATATATATCTCTGCTTTTCCATCTTGGGTAAATTTTCTTGAGTCCATTAGCTTTGGTTGGATTACTCGTGCTAGATTTCTTCCGGATTGGGCCAGTTTATCTGCCTTTTCGTTGCCCCTAATTTCCGTATGACTTGGTACTCATAGTAGCTTGATGTCTGTGTATTTGCTCTTGAGAATTTCTTGTCTTGTTGATAAGGTTATGTAGTCAGTGTCCTTATTTATTCCAGTTCTTGTTATGGCTTGAATTCCTCTAAGAGAATCTGTGACTATTATTAGTTTTCTACGTTGATGGGCTAAGCTTATGACTGCTTCCCGGATTGCTATGGTTTCTGCAGTACATATATGGGTGTAGTCACTTAATCTTCTCTGTATTTTCAGAGGCGGATTATTGTGCTATGCAGAGTATCAGTTATGGAGTCATCACTTATTGGTGGACTTGGGACTGAAATTAAGTCCTCATATTTATCTATTTCTATATTGTATTCCTTTGTAGCTGAATCAATTTCTTTGGATAGCGTATCCAAACGTACAGCATCTTTAAGTAGTTTGGACTGGCTTAATATGTTCTTTATTAATTGTGGTAAAGTTGCCTGGGGCATGTCCGTGGACTCCCCTGAGTTTTGTTCCCTGGTGTATGTTATCAAATTTCCTGAAAATGAAGGCGATCTTCCTCCTTCAGGGAAAGTAACTTCTTTGTACACTTTTTTGTCGATTGGTGGTGATAGGCTAGCTGTTGGTTTTCTTTTGTTAGCCTGGGTAGCTTAAGTATAGGTCGCCCTCTGGGTAAATGCATTAGTTTCTGCTAATTGGCGTCTCTGGTGGACTTCTATCAGATTGTCTGTAGTTTTTACTGGGAGGTTTGGAAAGTTTCCTTGGCTGAACTTGTATCTTATTTGTTCCAGCCTACTGTTTGCTTTCTGTATTGGTTGCTCTGTAGTGTATTTTTTCGGTATTCTTGTTCTGGCTTTATAATAAGATAGATTTTGAAATGCCATCAGCTGTTGTATGTCCTTCTGCCGCTGGCACTCTGGGCATGATCGGTTTGATTGGGAGTGGTCCTTGTGACAGTACACGCAGTCGTGTGATTTGTCACATTCTTCTTCGTTATGTTCCAGTTGGCATTTGCGACAACTTTGCTTACTTCTGCATGAGTTTTTGATGTGTCCATATCTTAAACAGTTGCGGCAGAATAATACGAGTGCAACATAGATATCGACTTTTGCCTTGTAGTATGCGATGTTAACTTCTATTGGCAATTTTTTCCCGGTGAAGGTGATGACAACTGATTGAGTAGGTATGTATTCTGCTTGTCCCTCCTTGATGGTTCGTCTGTTAAGTCTTCTAACTTCTAGGATTTTCATGGTTGCATTTGCGGTTTCCAGGACCTCTTTACAAACTTAAAACCCTTTACAAGTCACCAAACTTAACGGAATAAAAGCATTTAGATTATGTTTGTTTAAGAAGTCTTTATGATTTATAAAGTTGTTGGCCGCTTGAGCAGTTATAAATTCAATGCCTAATCTAAATTTACCCTATCGTGTAATTTTAGAAATGCCGACAATGTTTGCTTTTTTTAATTCTCTACCTAATCTAATAGGGTGCATATTTTGAATATTTCCATCACTTTTACTACTTTCTATCATTACTAAGAATGGCCCTGTATCCCCCATTGGATATAGGGGTTTAACCCATCTTTTTTATTCATGTATTATGCAATTCTAATGGTTTATTTGCTATGCTATGTATGATGATATTGCAATTCATAAAGGATTGAAAGGAATGTTGTATGGATAGGTTAGCAAGCACAAGGTGAAGCGGCAAGCTGAATGCAGCAAGCAGATCTACAGGCAATTACGTGCAGACACGGGCTTTCCAATTGTCCCCTCTGATGGTTCCTCACGCACTTAATACACTTTTAAACTAGGCTTTTTAATGTTTTATAAAGTTTTTTTGCAAAAAAATTGTCTTTTTACTCTGCGTTTATATTGTATAAAGAAAAATTGGTCTTTCTAAATATTGGTACATGTTACTATACAGCGGTTGTTAGTTTACAGGACATCAAATTCTGAGACTTCCGGACTATACCGCTCAGATCATGAAAATAGATAATCGTTAATGTCAACTTTTATAGGTGCAAATCAGAGATCCGATAACGTTCCGCATCCACTAAGCACATTGAGCGATGGTCCCAAATAAAAACATTGTGGAAAGACAAAATGTACTTAAAATGCAGCACTGGTTTTCCTAATTTTACTATATTTAAAAATATGGGTTATTCGATCTGCTGAAAGACAAACATTCACAGTCATAAACGAAATCAAACCTGAATAACAATTATCGTCCCTACTATATGGTCATATTTTAAAGTTTTCTAGATATATGACGACCTAGTTTGCAATTGGGACCAATCTAAGTTTCCAAGTTAATAGACTTATTTAATTGACTTAGATGTAGAAACAGCGATATCTGATCCAGACATCGGTCCGGAGGACGCGAATTGTTATCAATAACATGGAAACGATGTTGTGCTGAAATAAAGCAATATGTAGCATAGAATACGTTTTATAAATTGTGGATAATTGTGTCTTCTCCTAGATTACCTTTTATTCAAACACAAATTTATCTTTTATATACATTTATTACGAAGATAACATCCTTAAGTGCCCTAAAACTTACAAAAACTTTCCGATAAGTTTTACCACGTTTTTTTGGCTTAACATGCATAGTTCTTTCTTTTTTTACCTAACCTTGAACGTTATACTGTGTCAACTTCAATTGTCACTTGTTCTTACATATGTATATTCACTGTCAAACGCACCTCACGTTTAAGCCTCGGTTACACTAATGTGGCTTAGACTCTGTTTTCGCTCACTACCTTAACGTAAAGAACAACTAACTACATAAGATTTTAGTGATATATAACAAAACGTTGAAGAATACACTGCAGGCCAATCGGTAGCCTTAACAGCATACTAAGCATACATCCAGTCTAGGGTAAAATATGGGGTAATTAAACGTGAGGTGTTGTATCGGAATCAGAGAGAATTCTTCGGAATCAAAAAAGGTGTCAAAAGAACAATAAACACAAAAAAACTTACTGAAAGGGGTGAAAAATGCATTTATTGAGTACAATCTACTAATAATATTTAATATCTACATTCTGGAGTGCACACCCTTTCTAATAGATAACCCAGATATATTTAAGAAACCTTTTAAACCCTCATAATACAAGTCCTTAGGAAAATTTATTAAAACCATAAATATATTGAAGCTCACTCCATAAACCTCCAACCTAGACAAATTGTAAAGTAGAACTAACAGCCGCGTGGAGACATTGAAGCTATAAAATGCCACTAACGTTCGGCTTGAATGAAGTTTAATATTTAAAACATGCACTTTAGCAGCTTTAAAGGGATACATAAAATTTTACGAGGAAAGCAAGTTTCGCCGATGGCACTTAACATGCAAAAAGATATTGACGGGGTTAAAACCTGTAAATCTAGGGCAGTTGGTAGTTAAATTTGATTAGCGTTATAAGAGTATGATCTTCATTATCATATATGAGCCATTTACACAAAATTTAATAGGTTCTCTAATGACTTTAAATTTGCCTTCCTGTTTATTCTTTTAGTACCGATTCGAGAAATATTATCATTCAAAAAAGGAAGCTCGCAGATCTTTATACAAATAGGATTTTAGGATAATTATGATCATTTATTTTCTAATTTACGTGAAACTCATAAATATTTCAAATCACAAAACAATTTTACCACTAACCAAAACTTTATTTCATTTTCGACACTACTGTTTTGCTAATGATGTTAGCATCTAAGTAACGATGTTAGCAACTATACTCGTAACAACGACACGTGTCAAGAATGATATAAAGAGTTTTGGCTAGTTGTTAAACTATTTTGTGATTTGGATGTAACTGTTCATTTAGGTGTGATTTAATCATTTTAACTGTTCATTTAGGTGTGATTTAAAATACTCAATACAAAAAATAGTCAACTGAATTGGCCACCTCAAGGTGCCAACATGGCAAGGGCCTCTTATACATGTGGTAGACCATTGTTATAGAACATTCGCAAACTCTCTACGTATGTCTCGAGATGTCGCGAGATGTGCCCGCCCTTCGATACACCCTTGTCACACCTTAGAGTCTAGGCCTCAGCCGAGATTATTCCCGAATGCCGAAGAACAGTTGGATAATTGCGGCTGTTAAGAACGTTACTATTAATCGTTGCGTTACATATACAAGGTGTTAGTAAATAAGTGCGACAAACTTCAGGGGGTGATTCGGCATGGAAAGATAATGACAGTTTGCTATATAAACGTATTTCCGCAAATGCTTCGTTTTCCGAGATACGTGGTGTTAAAGTTTTTCTTAAAAATTGACGATTTATTTATTGTTCTGAAACCGGTCGAGATATCCACATGAAATTTAAAGGGTTTTAGGACGTAGTTACTGCGCATTTTCGGCAAGCAATTAAGAATTGTATGTTCTCCATTGGCACGCATAAGGGTAATGATCTCATTTTAAAAAAAATGGTACGCCACTGAGTTATTTTAAATTAAAAATAATTTGTGACAACCTCTCTTATCTTTTTTTTCTATGTGGCGCCGTCTTTATACAAAAAAAAATCTTGACGCGTATTTTTCATTTCTTTAATACATTATCTAGTAGACTACTGTCAACATTTATCTGCGAAATACGAAATGTCAAATTAGCGTTCATTCACTATTAAGCTTTTAGTTATTATTAATAAGTAATTAATTTTTCTTTTATTGAAAATAATTGAAAATCTTATAAATGCGGAACTGTCAGATATGCATTTTCTCTATGGAAGTAATGGAAATGGTCGGCCAGCTCGAAGATTATATGCTAAGTTGTATCCAGGACGTAGAGTACTCCATCACACAATATTAAATTTGCTATCTTCACCAACGTTTGCGTGAAAATATTACGTGTAAGAAACAAGCGACTAACTGCGGGCGCCCTCGACAAGTATAACAAGAGTTAATTGCGAAGTCACCTAAACAAGTACTCGAAAAATTCCCAATATATTGAATGTAAACAACTTTATTGTGGAAAGTTATGGAAATTTCCATAACAATCACTTATGGGCCGAGAAGAATCCACATGGAATCTTTGAGGCTCATTTTCAGCATCAGTTTTTAGTAAATGTATGGTTTGGATTAATAAACGATCATTTAATCGGCCCATATTTCCTCCTACAACGCTTAACAGGAGAATCTTACCTTCATTTTCTACAGGAAGAATTACCTGTTCTTTTTGAAGAAATTCCTCTACAGCTGAGGCAACACTTATGGTGCAGCAGCCGATTTTAGTATCAATGTCCGTAATCACTTAGATCCAGTATTTCCAAATCGTTGGATGGGTCAGGGAGGTACAGAACATTGGCCTACTCGATCGCCAGATTTAAATCCTCTAGATTTTTACATTTGGAGTTTTGTTAAGTCATTACTTTATTCCACTCCCGTCGAAAATATTGATAACCTGAGGAATCGAATTATAGCCGGCTGTGAGATAATAAAAAATACATTATAGGAATATATACGATAATCAATGAGGCGAAGAATTGAGTCTTGTGTACTGTCTGAGGGAGGTAATTATGAAGTCTTGTTGTAGCTTTGTACCTATTTAAAATTTTAGTATTCTTATTTTCTATTATTGTTTTAGTTTAATGTTGTTTTATTAGATAGTTCTTGATAATGTATTAAAATAATGAAAAATACTCGTCAAGATGTTTTTTTTGCATAAAAACGGCGTCATATACGAAAAAAAGGTAAGAGAGGTTTTTTGTCACAAATTGAACGAGGAATTCAAACATTATTTTTAATTTTAACTACCTCAGTGACGTACCATTTTTTTCTTTGAAAAAAATAAGATCATTATCCGTATGCGGGCCAATGGTGAACATAAAATTCTTAAATGCATGTCAAAAAATGCGCAATAACTACCTCTGAAAACCCTACGAATTACATTTGCATATCTCGACCAGTTTTAAAACAATAAATAAATCATCAATTTTTAAGAAAAACTTTAACACCCCGTATCTCGGAAAACGAAGCATTTGCGGACATACGTTTATATAACAAACTGTCATTATTTTTTCATGCAGAATCACCCCTTGAAGTTTGTCGCACTTCTTTACTAACACCCTGTAAATGGAGTTAATGTTTCTAAAGTCTTTGGGACGGAGGCTTTTGATATAATTCTTAAACAATTCCTTAAAGTGTCTTAGGTGCTAAAATATCTGATAGCTAAGCTTATTTTTAGCATAGTAATCCTTTATGTATATTGTTTAATAAGTAAGTGGAGGTCGGTGAGCTTCCCTATATTTGGCAGTAAAGTTAAATTATTTATATCCATATGACAGTTTTGTAAGAGGGCGTTCTAAGGCATATTGGAAATAGATAGACACATTTTATGTGGATTTCTCCAAGGTATTTTGTAGGTTAAGGGATTGCCAAATAAGCTAATTTTGAAATAGTTGGGCAATATGTGTATACTCAGAAAATTAAGATCAGATTAATCATGTGGGACATAAATCCTACATGATTCCATAACTTCTGCTGTTCCTTAAGGTGATCATTGTATGCCATTACTGTTTAATCTACTTTGTTGTTTTCTAGAAATGCTTAACGGTTTTTTGCTATTGGTGCTGCAGAAATTGGTATCCTAACGATCTCCTAACGTATATCTTAGTAAATATGACTATTAATTTCTGTAAAAATCATCGAAGAATTGAAACGCTTTATTATATAATTGGTAAATCATTAAAAATTTTCAAATATCACATCTTAAGCAATAAAAAGACTTGTTCTAAGATTAATTTATAAGTTTCTTCCCAATAGATAGATCTGGCATCTGAAGGGCGTAAAGCTGCGAAAAAGAAGCGCTAACAGCTTTTACGTTCTTCATTAATGATTCTGTTTTGCTTTTACTCTATACAGGGTGTCCCAGCGAAAACGAAACAGAGGTATTTTTGGTATGAAAAAAAAAATTTTTTTACAAAAATCTCGAACACGTCGATTTTATTTTCGAGGGGGACAACTTTTCCTTACCAAGGCACCCTCATACCAGTAACCCTCTTTGAGGGGGTGGGATCACCCCTAAAATCTTAAATAGAAAGAGGGGTCGTGTGATACCTTACTTTAAAGGTCTTTTAATTCTGAATATAACTGCCAAATTTGAAGTGGCTAAAATTTTTTATCCGGATATGACAGCTTGTCAAAATTGTACAAACAGCGAAAATGAAAAAGGTATTTTAAACTCTGTTTTCGTTAATATTTTTAAAAGAATAAGGAAGTCCTAATTTCAAAGGGGTCACTTATTAATTAAGAGGCCACCCTAATACCTGAAACCCTTTACGAGGGGTTGAAAGCACCCCTTAAATCTTAAATAGAAAAAGGGGTCGTGTCATTCCTTATTTTGAAGGCCTTTTTACTCTGAATTTAAATGGTGACTTCTAAGTGACTGATGGATATCTTGTGGATATAAAAATAACAAGAAATACAATCTTTACTGCTAGTAAAAGTGGAGAGATAAGAAATACCTACCCTTTTCCTTTTGTGTCTTTTAAATAAAACAAGTTTATTTAAATTACGTCAATTTATTAAATGTTCAAATTGTGCCCCGCCTACTTCCATGCAGGAATACAGGTTTTGCTCAAAACGATGCCTGACGTTTTGTAGAACTTCAGGTATTATCATCTGACACTTATTTATAATTCTCTGGCGTAAGTCTTCTAGGGTGTCTGGTTGGGTAGCGTAAACTTTTGTTTTTAAATGCCCCCATAAAAAAAATCTAATGGGGTTAAATCGGGTGACCTAGTTGGCCATTCCATAAAAGGTCCTCTCCTTCCAATCCAACGATCAGGAAATATCTCATCAAGATATTGCCTCACACCAGCAGCATAATGTGGAGGCGCTCCGTCTTGTTGGAAAACGACTTGATCATCATCAGAATGATTTCCGCCTTCCATTATTTCTACTATTCTTGGATATACGGCATTTTCCAAGAGATCTCGGTACATTTCTCCATTCAAATTTCCGGGCAGAAAAAACGGACCAACAATGGAGCCGCCCAAGATTCCCGCCCAAACTTCTAAGGGAACTGGGTATGAACTTCACGAAACTGACCCGGATTTGCATTTGACCAGTAGCGGCAGTTATGACGATTTACGTTGCCATTAAGAAAAAAAGTACATTCATCTGAAAAGCAAATGTTGTAAATAAGACGCGGATTAACAGTTATCATATCACTAAGCGATTCACAAAATTGCACTCGTCTGTCAAAATCGTCCTCATTCAGTTCTTGCACCAGATGAATTTTGTAAGCATGGAATTTATTATGCTTAAGTATCCTATGAACACTACTTTTGCTTACTCCTGTACTCGTCGCCAATTTTCTGACACTTATTCCTGGCTCGCCATGAAGTTGACCTAGGACAGTTATTTGCATTGCTTCATTGACAACAACAGCATTTTGAACCTCACGCTTTTTATTTAAGACACTGCCAGATTCCCTAAATTTAGCAATTATTTCTAGAACGTATTTTCTGTTGACTCGTTTTTCTGGATAAAGGTCATTAAATTCTTGTACCGTTCTATTGGCACAATTGTTATTCCGAAAGAAAAACTCTATCATCTCAACCCCCTCTGCAGTAGAATAAACCATTGCTAACAGTGTTTCAACACGTAAAAGACTGGGTAATAATTTAAAACTATTTAAATAAATGCTGCTTTATGAAAAAAGTACCAATGATATTTAGCAAGCTAAATAAATTCTTCAGATACTTGTGTTTGCATTTTATTTGGTATTTTGTTTTTATTTATGATATGCTGATAAGGTGTAATAACAATAATATTAACAATACTAATAAATTTTTAATCATGTTTTAATGATCCAAGAAAAAAAATTGTAAGAAAGGGTTTCAGGCATAAAGGTTTATTTAAAGCATTTTTTCCAGAATTTTATTTGGCTTTCATATCCAGAAGAAATCCATCAGTCACTCAGAAGTCACCATTTAAATTTAAAGTGAAAACGCTTTCAACATAAGGTATAACACGATCCCTCTTTCTGTTTAAGATTTAAGGGGTGCTTTCAACCCCTCGTAAAGGATTCCAGGTATTAGGTGGCCTCTTAATTAATAAGTGACCCCTTCGAAAATGGGATTTCCTTGTTCTTTTAAAAATATTATCCAAAAAAGAGTCCATAATACCTTTTTCATTTTCGCTGTTTCCGCAATTTTGACAAGCTGTTTTATCCAGAGAAATAATTTTAGCCACTTCAAATTTGGCAGTTATATTCAGAATTAAAAGACCTTTAAAATAAGGTATCATACGACCCCTCTTTCCATTTAGGATTTTAGGGGTGATTCCACCCCCTCAAAGGGGGTTGCTGGTATGAGGGTGCCTTGGTAAGGAAAAGTTGTCCCCCTCAAAAATAAAATCGACGTGTCCGAGATTTTTGAAAAAAATTTTTTTTTTCATGCCGAAAATAGCTTTGTTTCGTTTTCGCTGGGACACCCTGTATAAAACATCAAATTTTACAAGAGGTGTTCTCTTTTAATGCTTTTGACTATTATGTATCTTGTTCACAGTTTACGGTGATATTTTACCCAGGATTTTCTTTATTGGAAACTATTTTACTCTTACTAATATCTTATCCGATAATTGGAATTTTTGTACATTTTTCTTAAATGGTTTAGATAACTTAATAATAAATTAAGTTATATACTTAATAAATTAACAGCTTTGACTAACATAACCTACTAACATAAAGTTACTGTATTGCCTAATACAGTAACCTACTTTCTGATTTTGATCCAAACCCAAATTTTATGAATAAGTAGTCCATACTTGCTGTGGAGTTGTAAGTTAAGGCAAAATGACAAACATGCATAAAACATACAAAAACATAAGACCACGAGCGGAGGGAGAATGTATATTTTACATTTTGCCAAATTTATGGAATTTGTAAGCAAAATCCTTTATTTCTTCGTACTTATTTGGTACAACATATCTAAAGGACATGTGGATGGGACCTGGTTTGGTCAGCCAAATTAGCTATGGGGAATGTCATAGATGGGTCGACCCTAGAGCTGCTTTTCTTTATTATTTCTTCCAACAATATTGAGTATGAAGCAGTCAATGAAATATAAGGTTGTCAACCAAAGGGGAAATATTGGAGTTACTGAACATGTAGTGTATGGTTTCATGTGGGAGCAACATTCTCCCACCTTCCAAAGGCCTTCTATCAGTTTTTCATACGTAGCTGGTACATCTTACCAAAAAAAAATATATTGATGAGATCTGGATCTGGTTAGCTAAATCAGCAAATGAGTAGCTCAAGGATCGATCCTGGAGCCGCTACTCTCATTGTTTATGCCAATGATATTAAGCAGTCAGTAGAGTGTAAGGAGATCAACCACAGGAGTAATAGTAGATCTCCTGGAATATATGGATCATAATTTCTCAAAGGCGTTCAACTGTATATCATGGAATCTCCTCCAAAAACTGAATTTGCTTGTATTTATGTGATTGAACGTACTGGAAGGACAGATGTTGATGCCAAATTAGCGATAAAGTTCCTTGAAAGTCTATACTACCTCCGCTCTTCTTTATTGTATAAACCAATGATGTGTCAGTGTCACAAGAGTAATATTGCAACTACTGGAGTATCTAGTCTAGGGTTTTGATATATGTTCCCATCTGTATCTGTAACTGCAGAGGGTGCCAGCATCTAGGAGGAGTAGGGGACTTCTCTCTCACCTCGTCATCCAGCCCAGCAAATCAACGAGAGGAACGACGTCGCCCGGGGACTCCCTCATTTCTTTAAGAAATGGCCTAGAATACGTCTACTGCTACGTCTTGATGAGAGAGCAAGGCAATCGCAAATTATGTGCTCTATTGTCTGATCTTTATGGGACCTACATAATAGACTTATCCTTAGTTTCATTTTGAAAAGGTGGTCATTTAATTGGAAAAAAATAAAGTGGCGAGTTAGGATGCCTGCTATAAGACGTAGTCTCCCTTTAGTCAAAGGCAATTTATAGATTGCAATAAATTTCCGCTTTGATTTTATTAGCTCCGCCGCGTTTTATCAGTAACGTTGCAACTGACTAGTACGTTTTTTGAAGTGTCTGAAATCCGAATAGATATTAGTAATACCTGCCATCCAATTGGTACCAATGCTTTTTATGTTGATTGTGTGGGGTTTGTTGAAGCAAAGATTCGCGAGACAAGGCGAACTTAAGTATGGGAAACAAGTGTGTTGCTTCTTGCTGAGGTGAGCTCTTTGCAGGCCTACTTGTATTCATTCCAGTAGAGTGGAAGGACATCATTACGACTAGGATGACCTCCTGTGACATGTTGTATGTCCAGGAGAGTCAAATACAGCATACCTTCCAAAGTCTCGATTAGTGTGCTTCTTATTGCTCCAGTTATGTTAAGGCAAGCCATTCTTTAAACACTGGCTAGTTTTTGATGAATTGTGACCTGATTCATTTTGTAGCCCTAGATAAGAACATCCTACGTTAACGTAGGTATTATGATAGCTGTCTAGATCCACATAACCATTATGGGGAAGAAGCCCGGATCTTGTCCATTGTGCTCCTACATTGTTCGTAAATGATATATACTTTCTTTGATCTCTTTGTAATGTGAGAGTTTCAATTTAGTTTGCTATCGGTGTCACACCAAGGTACTTTACTTCCGATGCATAACTTATTGAGCTGCCTAATAGTTTAGGTGCCAGAAGGGATGTTATTTTTCTTCTTTTCGTGAATAGCACCATCTCAGTTTTTTTTGGGATTAATGAATAAGGAATATTCCGCATACCACTGCTCGATAATTTAAAGAGACATATATAGAAGATATATGCTTTCATATAAAAAAACCTTTTTGTAACCTCATATATGCTTCTGAACTCGTTCACTCCTTCATATGTATCTTAGAGGGTAGTGGGTTATATTGATTGATTTCTCGATGGGATTCGATAAAATTGCACCGTGGTTAGGTATGGTCGTGTAGGTAATTTTATTCCTAAGGAAATACCCAAAGAGTCAGGAGCCACAAAGGAATCTGAATGTGGTCTCTTACTATTCATATGGTTTCTTAAGGATATTGTTTACGTAGGAAAAAAATTAAAAAAAAATTATATTTACTGATTGTATAAACATATGTATTTAAAATATACAGTTGTCATGAACTTACAGTCAAATCTGAATAATGGATATAAAATATGTAGATATTGGCTAATGGATTGCATTTGAATGTTGATTGAATGAAAGATTCTTTTTAATGAGACTATTCTTGATTCTCTATCTGAAAGTGTGATGTGGGTATCCTATAATATAACGAATATATTTTATATCCCAGGTATAATCAAAGATTCGTAGACCAAGCTGCTGTAGCTGCCCAGCTACAGTCAAAGTATGGCGGAGCCAGCGGAGCTGGATCTCAATATAGTGCCGGCGGTTCCACCTTAAGAAGAAATCGAGGAAGCCTAGATTATTCTAGTGACACTGAAGCAACTGTGGGGTCGAGGAGTGGATATTATTATTACCGGTTAGTATTTGTTTAAATTTCCTTTAATTCAGATCTTGGACATCGTTGGCTTTTATAAATTTACAGAGATCGATCTGGAGGACCAACAGGTCCTACTGGCCATGGAACAATTCCTTCTGTAGGACGACAAAGTTCATTGCCACCAACCGACATTTCGACCAAATTTAACTCTCTTCCAAGAGATACTAGGGGTACCACAAGGTAAATGATATATCATTTGATTATTTAAAAGTTATAAAAGTTTATTGCTTTTTTAGACTGGCCATGAATAAGAGATTTGCTGATAGGAATGTCTCTATTTTGCAAGATGAAGCTGATGGAGCGCTTTCCGCTCCTGAGATGCCTTCCATTCGACGAGATAGGGGTAAATATCATGAATATTGGTATTAAATCATACTCATCTAAATCTATTAAGGTCATAAGTAATTTCCGTATGGAAAGCACGTTACTGTTTCATGATAATCTAGCATTTTTATAATTCGTTTACGTGTAAGGTGATTCCCGTGACGGAGAATAGCTGTTATATTCGGGAGTTAAAATCGTTGCAATAGAGACTTAAAGTTAAGGTAACACATATTAAGTCTAGAAGAACTATTTATCTGATAGTACAATAGACTGCGACGTCACTAGATCACACAAATGAAAAAAAAATTGGCTTATGGGTTTAAGACTATATGGAATGACTCTGCAATAACTCAAGGCAAAAAACTGAAATTATTAAATTTCTTGATCATTCCTATTATCACATATATATGCCTTTAAGACCTGGAATTGCTTATAAATGGCTAATCGAATTTATAACTATTTAATTCTTAAAAATGATTAAATTAACCCGGAGTCATTACAACAACACGAACTGTCTAACCAACACGAGAGATGAGGTAATAATCCATAACACAACCATCAATGCATTTTCTTAGGTAACACATATAATATTATGTAAGTTGTGGGTCACTTAACCACAAAGATTACCAGTTAATATAATATTACTAATTTAGTAATCCCATATTATATAGAAATGTGGTCTATGATTGTTTAGAAGCGCCTTAAATTTAAAACAATGAAACATCACGTTAAAACATTTTTGCTATTTTTCCAAGCAAATTTTTTACTTTAACAGTTTGACCACTGAAACTGTTAAAATGGTAAACTTTAAACTATAGTATTAACAAAGTTTTCCAAAAACCTGTCAAAATAGGATAATTAAGCATTATGGTAAATAAAGGAGGGGCGCATGCCCACAGCACAAAAATCATCTTGAGGGCCATGCTTGTTCTTGAAGAGTAACGTCGATGGTCTATCGACTATAGTGAGCTCTATTTTACTCCATGAGATATTGAGAAGAAGATTTGAGACAGAAAAGAGTTAAAAGACTTAATAAGCCGAACTCACCGCTAATATATTGAATAAAGATTAGATCATGGAGGAGGATCCCAAAAGGATCTAATACTATATTAACGAATCACTCAAACCATAAATATAAAGGAGTCATAATAAATATATTTAAATCTCAATTTATAACGTTTTTCTACATATTCCGACTTCCAGTCGTCACTTATCTCTGCCAGACGTTATTGCCTAGCTTCCTCAACCTGACGTCCCTTTATATCCCCTCTCTCCACCTTTTCCTTGTTGTCTACTCCTTACATCGTCTACAATATCATGTGAAAACTCTATAATTTATTTTATCGTTTCATTGGTAATTCTAGCCATTCTTGATTTGTCCACTGCAGGCCTCCAGGATCTGCCATTTCATCCATTTCTTTCGCTGATCTGTCAAACCTCACTGCTGTATCAGATCTTACTGTAGGCCCTCAATACACATGTTTTAGTCATTAAGTGCCTATTTTAAGTATATCTTGAATAAGGTGGATCACAGGCAGCATCCATGTTTAAGTCCTTTAGTGGTTCTAAATACATTTTAGATTTGAATTTTGACCTGTGCTGTGCTCTCATCGTAGAAGTCTTTAAATGCTTTTTTAAGGTCCACATATAGGAGTAATTTTTTATTGAATGCGAGCTTTTTTCTATCAGCTGAGAGATGCAAAAGAGGTTGTCTGTAGCAGATCTTCCCGCTCGGAATCCTGCCTATTCTTTAGTTTTCGTATTACAATATTCCAGCTCGATCGTTTTCTTTACAATTTTTCCATATATTCAGCTTAACGTACTAGTAACGGCAATCCTTCTATAGTTATCACTATTGTCTCTCTTTCCCTTTGGGTATAGTCATTCCATTTATACATTTTCGAAATAGTTGGTACAGTTTGTTAGTTCCTTTTTTGATTCATTCTGCCAAGATATTTCCATACCCTGGCGCTTTTCCTTTTTTTAAAGATTGCATAGTGTTTTTACTTCGTTCACAGTTATTCTAATTGATAATGCTATTCTCTATGGTACCTCGGGCCTCTATTCCTGTAATAGTTTAGAAAAATACTTATTTCACTGCTGCAGTGGGATTGGCACAAATATATCTCTTTTCTTTTCTTGTCTAGGGATTTTATAATTTTCCAGGTCTCTGTACTCTTCTGCTTTCCTAGAAAATCGTTGACCCTAATAGACTTGATTTCCCATGTTTCTTATTTTCCCTTGTCCTATTTTTCTTTCTTTTCCTTACCGTTGACTACTTTTTCGCCGAACGGGGCAATTATGTTGTTTTTTTTTGTTTCTTACCTCTTTTGCCGTTTAGGTCTCTAACCCAGTTTTTTTCTCTTGAGTTTCCAATTGTTGTTATTACTCTGTTCCTCAAAAAATTCATTCCAGAGACCTCATAGTTATCGTTTATTGCATAGACTCCTACTACTGTTACTTTGTTGCTATATAGGGATAACATGTTAATGTGCACTGATAACCAGTTCTCTTGCCTTTCAGCCTATAGCTAGTAAAGGTGAAGTAGCAGATACACTATCGTCCTGTTTTTTAACTTGTAACTTAGATTTCTTATTGCAAATTAATATCTTCTGCACCCAAGATCTGAGTTGACAAGACCTGTATATTCGGCCAATCGAGTATAGCAGATATTAAAATTATTAAAATAAAAGCCGATTTACTAGCTTAAAAGACCAAATTCTTATTCCCTGCAGTTTATATAGTACACCATTACATTCTACTAATACGGTTTCTTGGAAAAATAATGATTTTTACTTATATGAACCATATAATACCTATTGTAAATTACTTTACAGATGAGTATAGGCAATGGTTAAGCAGAACGCCATCTACCTCAGCAATCTATGAGCAAATTAGAGCATCTAGAGATGTTCTAAATCAACAAAGGGCAGCTAGATTTACTTACAGTGCTGAAAATATACACGATGCTCTCAAAAATGTAAGTAAATCTATATTTTGAAGATAGCGATCATTATTTTAATAAAAACGTGTTGAACATTTCAAGATGGAAAGTGGCATCTACAGTTCGTATGGTGGCAGACCTGGTGCCACGTCGACCTTAGACCGTCATTTTACAAGATCGCAACAACCCAGTATTCCAGCCAGGTCGTTGTCTACGCAACATATCACGACTTCTGGAAGTAAAACCAAATTTCTCTTTAATGCTTAATTGCTTACTAAAATAATACTTAACATTTTTAGCATTAAGTAGCAGTAGATCACCTTCTATGCGCAGGATGCGTCAGCTACTTGACTTGGATAGCGTTAGATCCGGTGCTGCGCCAAGTCCAGTACCTACACCAAGCGGTACTCTACCTAGAGGGCAAAGACAGTTAGATATTAACCCGGCTGGTTCGTTTTTTTTATAACAAATATCATCAAAACTACTTATTAAATTTATTTCAGAATTCCTTAAATATAAGATAGATAAACCGGGCCTTCCCGGTGGTGGAACTTCCATTAGCGGAGGCCTTTCTCAGCTGACAGGTACTTTAACCTCCAGTGAGGATGGTGAGCCGGTGAGCGGCATGCTATGGGTTCATCTACTGGCTGGTAGGGGTCTGAGGGCTTCTACTGGTACTTCTGCTGCCACAACTCCTGTCACACCCAGTGGCGGAGTGCCAACAGTTGCTGGTAAGTTATAATTTTACAGTTTATGTTATTTTACAAATGTATTAGATTGAATAAACTATCTATACAGCTATATT
This sequence comes from Anthonomus grandis grandis, assembly GCF_022605725.1. Classification (NCBI taxonomy): domain Eukaryota; kingdom Metazoa; phylum Arthropoda; class Insecta; order Coleoptera; family Curculionidae; genus Anthonomus; species Anthonomus grandis. The sequence continues at coordinate 8,162,807 of NC_065562.1, forward strand.
TTTAAAAAATATTCTGATTACTTAAAATTACATGAAAAGAGTTTGTGGGCATCAGCTTTGAAGTCGAGTCATCGTGAAGTTTTATTTTTCAAAATAGACGGCAAAGTTCACTCAAAAAAAGGCAACCAAACTCGAAGAGGTAAAATTGTTCTATATTTTAGTGATTGTGTAATGATAAATATAATTAGTTCGATGGTGATGACAACTAAACAGATCATTGTTCTAAAGCCGCATCCAGACAACATGATTAATATCAGCCAATAATGGCCGTTGGGTAGTTTGCCATACCATGTAGATGTAGTATAAATGGCTAATGCGCACCAAGCCATCATTATCGTTGGAACATATTAAGGAACAGCTTCCTCCCACTTTATGTGATGCCAATGCAATAAATAACTGCTTTATAAATATTTTTAATAAGTCTAACATTTGTCAAAATAGAATTAATTACTACTCTAGCAACAAATTTTCCGATCAAACATTTAGTTTTATCTTAGTTAATCAAGATACCGTCTATGAAATAATTCTAAATATTCGGTCAAATACCTCAGGTTGCGATGGCATTTCGTTATAAATGCTACGCCTTTGTCTGCCATAGATTATTGACCATATAACAAATATCATAGATACTTGTTTAGAATCAGGCTACTCTCCACAGCCTTGGCGTGAGTCAGTTGTGTTCCCCATACCCAAAATATGTAATCCCGAAACCCTACAGGACTTGCGCTCTATAAGTTTATTGCCAATAATATCGAAGGTTTTGGAAAGGGTTGTTTATGCACAGTTGTCATTTTATCTTACTGATAATAACATACTTCCAACTAACTAGTCTGGCTGTAGATAAGGATTCAGTACAGCAACCACCCTCTTGAACATCATAGACAACATAATAAGGGCTCTCGATAAAAAACTGGCCGTAATTTTAGTTGCCTTAGATTATTCAAAGGCCTTCGATATAATCGATCATGACTGGTTAGTCGCCAAGTTAAAGTTTTATGGTTGCAATGGAGTTTTCTTTTTTTAAGTCCTATCTCTGGAATCGTACTCAACGAGTACGTGTCAATAACAATTACTCCGATTCGAAACTCATAATTTCTGGAGTTCCTCATGGATCGATTCTAGGACCTCTTTTATTTTTGCTATATACTTCGGATCTTTCTTTAGTCGTAAAGAGCTCTGAGGTGTACCAGTACCTTGACGATACTCAGTTAATTCATTATTTCGATCCAGATGACATAGAACGGGCTTCTGAAAGTATAAATAGAGACTTAAGCTTAATCTTGTGCTACTCGAAAGAACACCATCATAATATTAATGCCAATAAAACTAACGTTTTACTTTTTGCCAATAAAAATCGTCATGCTAACATTGAAAAAAAATATATACATTCAATATGATAATAACCCCTTGGCTTTTGCTAAGAGCGTCAAGATTCTAGGTTTAACTATTGATTCTTGTTTAAGATTCCAAGGACATAATAGTGCTGTCTTGCAGAGGTGCTATTTGCGTATGCATTTGCTCTATGCTAACAAATATATTTTAAATTTTAGGACTAGAAAAAAACTCTCAGTATCGTTAGTGTTTCATTTTAAATTACTGTTTTATCGTTTACTATCCTTGTCTTGATAAAATAACTCAGCAGCAACTGGAACGTGTACAAAATACGTATTGTCGATTTGTGTGTAATTTAAGAAAATTTGTGCCATATATATCTATCGATTGCAGTGGCTAAAAATGTCATTTCTTTTTAAGTTTCATTTTCTTACATTTATGTATCGACTCTATAAAAACCAAAAGCCAAAATATCTGTTAGAGAAATTAATTCCAAGAAATGCGATTCATGATAGAGATATAAGACATAAGACTCTGACATTGCCACACCATAGCAAAGTTTTTTTCTCACGTAGTTATACTTACAAGGTACATTGCCGTAGTAATTTATAATCGATTTAGACCTAATTTTTCATTCCAATATCTCGGTTTAAAAATGATTATAAAACTTTGTTCTTGGAGGAACAATTGCACAATTAGTTTTTTGTTCTCTGTGGATTTACAAATGTATTAAATTAATTTTCTTTCTCTCAATTTGTTCTTTGGATAATTTTTATATTACTATAACTACTTGTTTGTCAAAACATTTGTAATAATTATTATTAGGGTTAAGAGATAAAAGTAAGGTAAGCTTCGCCTTTTTGGGCAACTGTAATGTAATGTGCATTTGATACCCAATAAAGACATATTTATTTATTTGTTTATATTATCCTTGAAGACGATTTTTCCGACACACATCAAAGGGATCTTCTACCAGCGTTCGCCTTGACATGCGGTATACTTAATAAAATAACGTATGCACCATTTTAACAAGTTGGCTTTTTTTTTAAATTTAAAAGCATAACGTTAAGAGAGAACGACAATGTTTCACGGATTCTCCGATTCCCCATTGATCCTCTCGCTGAGAGGATAAATGCAATACGCCTCACGCCTACATTCAATTTCGACTGTAAAACTGTAGTTATTAGAGGGAGAAACGACGTCATTCTTTTTTGTGACAGACTTGTTAGTGCTAGTTAAACATTGCATTTCTGCACCGAAGACCTTCATTGCTCAAGCGTGTATACTAATTAACCGTATTTTACCATATGTTAAGATGTGAATTAAAATCCTAGCAGCGACGCGGTAGCTTATAATTATACTCCTCAGATTATTGTCCAGAAAATTCGCTTACCTTCCACGCGTATCCAGGGATGTCATGAATTGGGCCCGCTTGTGTCATACCGGAATGACGAAATACAGTCAAGAATAATATTGGCGGCGTTGCCAATATTGTTACACTGCCCCCTCTCTAACCTCATTTAATCTCGAAATTATTCCAAAGATGGTAAATCTCGATATCGGCAGAAGGGTGCCCTCTTATAACTGAACTCATATCATCGTCTAGTCTTTATAGATTGTCTTCTGATGTTACGGCTTCTTGGTAACAAGGTAGAAGATCTTTCTACTAGTCTCTTCATATTTTGCGTGCTTGCCCAACTATGCTCTTGAATTATTTCGAACTTTCTAGGGAAAACCTCAGCTATTCCTCCTGATATATCTAAATCCTTAGTCACACAATGTGCCAGAGCATACTCAGCTCGAGCAGTAAGCGGGTCTTACTGTATTTCAAAGGTCACGCCGTATCGACTCTTTCGGCCATTAGAATGATGGGCCATGAATTCATCGAATGCCAGATCTGGCTCTGGTTCGATTTGCCGCAGCTCAGCATCTTCGTGGTTTCCATAATAAAGAGTCAGTCGGTTGGAGTGAATGATTCGAGCTAGATCTTATCAAAGGCTTTTGTATTTTGTAAAGAACATCGTTTATGGCTTCCAGGACTTTGTATGGCCCATCTCAGGATGTTTGTTTTCGTGGACCAACCAAACAAAGGAAGTTTCGGTGACCAACCCTTCCGCCTCTTAGCGTCATAAAGCCAAACCAAGTCACCGTTGTTATACCTCTGGTCTTATATATTGATATCATATGTATTCCTCATTCGATTGCTGGTATTTTGAATGTAAATGCGCACTTGATTATGAATAAAATCCATTCTTCCACGCAGCTCACTGACGTAGGTCTCCCCGGAAACATCGGTTCTTGGCAAGCAACCAAACTTCACAATAACATGGGAGTTCTGCTCACATTCATGTTTGAGCCGGAGACTCTCCTGTATTTTCATGATGGGCCAATCGATAAGCCAGCAGATAATATTAATGATTTTATTCATTCGTTTCACGATGCCATTTGACTGCTGGTGTATAGCAGTAAGTAGTTCTCATTTTCATGATTCCAAGCATCTTACAGATTTTCTTAAACAAGCTAGATTTTAACTTTTGTCCTAGGCCTGAATGTAACTCCAAAGGGCAAATCGATTCCTTTATTTAAGCGTCGCCCATACTAGACGCTTCCTGGTTTGGAAGAGGATACCTACGCCTCGACCATGTGCTGAAGTAGTATATTTCCCTTACGGTTTCCAGGGTCTTTGTTACTCAAGATGTCCTGCTAACGCATCGGTATTAATTTTCTCTAGCAACTCCGAAATCCAGTATTCAAGCACCACGATTTGTCTTCTTTCCCCTTTGCCGTCGTGCTCAACTATTTTCCGCCGCAAGAGTCCGTTTTCTACAATTAAGGAGTTTCATTGTGCCCAATCTGACTTGACATTGGGAGAATACTTGGCAATTTCTTTCCAAGTTGGCTTCTTCCACTCATTTATCCAGGTTAAGACTATAAGATCGCAATTTTGCCAAGCATCATCGATAATGGTAATTCTTAACAACTAAGCATTTTTCTCCTCTGTCCGCAGATAATGCCTGGTCATAATAATGCTCCGATAGGGTCTTCTTGATATGGTTTGCTAAATTCAGGTGAACAATCGCCCTTTTGCATTCCAGTGTCGTTTTATGTGATTTTTGGTACATTTCCGGTACTTCAACTTCTGGTCCTGGCGGCTACGTTTTCCATAAACGGATTATTAGGGAGGTTCTCTAATGATCTATTTAACCGGAGGGAACCTCCCTAATGATCAGTTTAACCGGTTCCTCAAAATTCGTTTAACCAATTCCTCTTTTGGAATCACTTGTCCACTGTTGAAGGTCTACAGGGAAGCTTATCGAAAACGTTGTCTGTTTTGAACTTTCTGGATCCTGTCTTCCATTAATAAAAGAATTTGCTTTTTTATTGAAGAATATTTTCCTGCATTTTTTCTTTTTTAATTCCTTTTGAATTTCCAAAATATTTTCTTCCAAGCTGGCAGAATTCTCTCTTCACTTTTCCCCAAGCTGCCTTTTTAAATTTCCATTGTTTTTCAAAATCTTTTCTCGAACCTGGCTTCAAAGGAAACTTGTTTCTTAGTGTGATAGAGTTATCATCCAGTTTTGTAGAATTTTTCAGTAATTTAGATTTCAAGTTGACGGAATTTTCTAGTCATTCGTTCTCAAACCTTCTTCCATCTTTGAACAACCTGACACCAATGTTGTGTTTTTACCGTTCGTAAGCACCGAATTAACATACTCGATGCAAAAAAGTAGCCAACTGATTTATTTTATACGTACACACTAAACGCGACCACTTAAGACTACTAGAAATATTTATTTACATCGTATTTATTTACTACTACTAATGTTCGATCTAAATATTGTGCCAATAATTTGGACTGAACTTCAACTAAACTGTTAAGTAGCCTCCCAGCGACGACGCGGCTCCTTATACACGCAGATTTGCGGTACATCCGCTTGTGTCATTCCGGAATTACGAAAACCAGCTGGTATTGGCGGTCTTGCCAATATCGATATAATGATATCGCTCGATACGATGTGGCTTAATCGTTGCTGATTGAACAACGCTCCATGCTCATATATGACCTTTTTCGGTTCTCATTATAGCTTAAACTCATCAATGAACAGTAAATTAACTATTTTAAAATTATTTCCTACATCATTTGTATAAAACTCGAACGGCACCAGCCTGCATTGAGTTATACCGGGTGGGACCAAGAATTAATTTGAAAAAAAAATGTCTACTTACTTTGGCCCCTATCTATCAGAAAACTCGTTTAACTATTTTAAAACCAATCCTTCAACCATCATGCTCTTCAAACAATAATAAGTGAATGCTACTGAAGCGATAAAAATCTACGCCTTTTGGAGATAATACATATCCAGAGAAACTGGATAATTGGGTTGGTATTGGTTAGATAAAAAATATGACTGGCGAGATTTGCTTAAATCTGCTTGAAGAAATTATAACCCCCTAATAGGTTCCGAAACAGGCTAAAATATAGTTAATATATAGTTAAAAATATGGATGAAGAAGTACTAAATACATAAAATAAGGCACAGTGATTATTTCCATACAAAGCATTAATTATCGTAACCCTCGTATCGTATGATTCAATTCATAATTAATTAGGATGCAATTATTTTATCTTCGTCTCTTCCACATTCGGTCACCTTGTGTCACGATAAGCCTTTTGGTAGTTTAACAGCAGGTAGCGTCAAACTACCAGACGCAGTCAGTTGTCCGTTTTGAAAAAATGTTTAATACTGTTCCAAGTAACTTTGGATATAGAATTGGTTTCATTAATGAAATTCTGTTTTAGGTTCAACAGGCTTACGAGACTTATATTGTGTACTGGAATGTGACAGAGTTCACAAGGCAAGGACTGTGGTAAGAAAGGAATATCTATCATTTACTTTCCAAAACTACATTATAATAATTATCTCAGGTTCGCACGGGGGATTTAGTCTTCGACTGGGATGAAAGTTTTGAACTAGACCTCGTTAATAACAGGGAATTGGATCTGTTAATCTACTCGTGGGACCCTCAGTATAGACACAAGCTCTGCTACAAAGGTTCGGTGTATCTTCCGACTCTGCTCAAATCCGGACCCATACATCAGCTGGCTCTTAAAATTGAACCTAGAGGTCTCATTTTTTTTTAACAAAATAGTGTTTTTGTGAAATTTACGGATTTGCTATTTTAGGCACACTCTACTTGAGACTGAGATACACTGATTCGCAGAATCTGTATCGAAGAAGACCGCTATCTACCTTAACTTTATCCAGAACGACTCCGTTATTTGGAGTTGATCTTGAGACTGTGGTAAGTACATTCTGATATAAAGAATTTTGATTATTAACAACAAAATAGGTCCAAAGCATTATATATAAGCATTTCTGTAAATTTTAAACTTGGTTACCTATTTAAAAACCAAGTTTGAGATTTACAGAAAAAAATTTCTACAGACAAAATAGTAGAAAGGTATTTTTACCTTCCATTTTTTAATTCATAATAACTTTGTGTTTGTTGCAGCGTTTTTACTGTTCATTTAGACGTGAGTTGAAAGCGTCGACACACAAAAATAGTCAACTAATTTTTTACAAACGTACACACTAAACACAATGACTTAACACTACCAAAAACATTTCTAACCTTCCACGTGTGCCTCGAGATGTCGCTAGGCCTGCCCGCCGCTCGCTCCTTTCCGATAATCGAGATGATTCCCAAATGTCAAAGAATAGAGCTGGTATATATATGCGGCTGTTAAGATCGCGACAATATCCACAGTTTGTGTTATTAGATTAAAACTTTTCTCAGTTATTTTTAAATTACTTAGTATTTGAAACTTTTAAGAACAGCACTATATAACAAAGTACCTGAAGTTCAAAAATTGATGAAACTAACTTTAACTAATTGTGATAACTATAAAAAGCTAGAGGCTTATTTGCTCATATTCATCTGAAATCTAGAGACTTAAGTATAATAAGGACCACTGAACTTTGAACTTAATTTGTGAAGATTGCCAATCCAAAAGGGGTCTTTAAACAAAAATTACTTACTTACAGTTGTGAAAGTCAATGATTTACCAAACTGTTTTAGTAATATTGTTGTTTAAAACTTACCTAAACAGAACCAGAACTTTTTATTCTGATCTACCGCATTCTGCCCACCTAACGGATCCTCACAAAATTGCATTAAACAGTATCCGTTAAATTGTTATGGAAATTGAGGTAGCAGACTTTTTTGTGATTAATTAAAAGTTCTCCCAAACACTTCACTATCACGGATTCTTCGATTTGGATACTATACGATAGGATTACGATATGGCCCTATTCATTTACTACTACTTTAGCCTTTCCATTGCTATATTCCTAGATTAGCAACATATTTGCTTATTTTTTATTTGTAAAACAAGAACGACAATCCCTTCCAAACTAATTTAACTTAAATTATTCTGGATAGCGTTTAATAAAGTCAGAAGAGAAAAGTGGACTGCATAATAATTTAGAACGGATACTTGCAGGCTTTTCTTAGTTTTTTCTTAACATGGCTTTGGCTTTTTGGGTTAAAAGTATTGCTTTCTTTACCCCCATTCTTTGAGCAGTATTATGTTCTGCTAAAGCAGGTCATGTTTTACTAGCTTTCCATCCTTTGACAGCTTTTCATGTCCTCTGCGATAAGTGTCTTTTAGTTGACTTTCATGTTCCTTGGAGCTTGGTAGCTTGTCCCTGAGTGGGCTTTTGTCATGTGGGAGTGTGTTATAACTAGATCGTCGTATGTTACCGACTTTAGGAGGTAAATGGTCTTGCAGTAGTCTGGTAAGTCTTTTGAGGGGTCTATTGTTCATGTTTGTCCAGGAAGTATAGGCATAAGTAAATATTGGCTTCACACCTTGTATGTTCTAAGCCTAGTCCTGAGTGATTAAGTATAGAAGCGCGTAGAGCTATTAAAGTTGAACGTTTGACTTGAAGTGCTTGTTGTTTTGCGTGTAATGCCCAGGTGGCTGAAGCCACTGCTTGACTCAGACAGTCACTTTTTTTATGTAGTAGATGTTGAAATGGCTGTATCATCGGTGAACTGGTAGATCTCGATAGATTCCTTAGTGGGGAAGTCGAACATGGAGATGACCGAACATGTGGAAAGGTGTTTGGCAGCGGAAACACAGAAAGTCCTGTTCTGCAAGAAGTAACGAACCAGGCAACAAGGCGTTACCTGCTACTCGGAAAAAATCGCAAGTTGCAGATTGCGTATCAGTTTATGATGCCACAGTCCTTTAGGATTACTCTTTCTATGGAATGATTGTGAGTGGTATCGGTAGAGCGGTTTCTCTTAGTCTCGTGTTGTATCTGTTTGATCATTGGGTTCTTGAAATAAAAGCTATTTTGGTCGCTGTAACTCGTTTTTACTTCAAATTATACCATTTATTGAAGAGCAAAATCAAGGCCTGTTGACACACCGTGTTGGTTTTGTCACTGCCCGTCAGTTACAGCCGATTCAATATTGCCACGTCTAATAACTAAATCTAATAGCAACTAAACATATGAATAAAACCAAATTCCAACCAGATAATAAAAGTAACACATCTCGTGAGAGTACAGTATCTTATATACTGACCGATTTACATTTTCCTCTTACTTTCTTTAGCACACAAATGACGATTCCTAACTTAACTTTTGAATCTGTTATAAAGGAATCTTTTATGGTCGGGACATTCAAACATTGATAAAAATTGTTTGCCGTTTTAAAAGTTCATGTACTCTATCAGAATATTTAATCCAAAGACATAGTATTTTATTTTACCTGCTCTGCAATTTCAGGTAAATCGAGAGAATAAGACTGGAGGAGTTCCAGGAGGAGTCGCTACGGGACTAGTAACCGGAAGCCAACAAAATATCCCTATAATTGTAAAAAGATGTTCGAGGAAGTGGAAAAGGAGAGGGCTCGACATAATTGGTAAGTATTTTTTATAATAAGTGTATCCTTGACGAACTAAATAACACACTTTTACAGGATTATATCGATTATGTGGCTCGGCAACTAAAAAGCGCATTCTTCGAGAAGCATTTGAGCGTAACAGCCGATCAGTGGACCTAAGTCCGGACAATGTTCCAGACATCAACGTTATTACCGGGGTACTTAAGGATTATCTCAGGGAATTGCCAGAGCCTCTATTTTCTAAATGCCTATATCAAATGATGGTTGATGCACTTGGAGTATGTTTGCCCGATGATCCTGAAGGCAATGCCAAACTTATGTTTTCAATACTTGATTGTTTGCCGAGAATCCAATAGAGTAAGAAATCCTACACAAAACTCAAATTTTTTATTCTCATAAATATACAATTTTTTTTAGGCAACCTTGATTTTCATCATGGACCACCTGGCCTTAGTGGTTTCGGCTTCGGACCGCAATAAAATGAATGCGCAAAATTTAGCGACGGCACTAGCTCCGCCCTTAATGTTGCAATCTGCTGAAACAATGACGCCTACGTCGAAAACGCATGATCTGGATTATCAACAACCAATCAGCGTATTGCGTTATCTGCTGCAAATATGGCCTACTCCTAAACATCATTCAGGTAATGTGTTGATATTGATGACAATATTATTAAAATTAAACCTTGACTTTAATCACTAGGTCAGATAAATAAAAGACCAATTAGTAACAGAACACCTCAACAAATTTTAACTTAATCCAATAAAGCTTGATATTTTGTCCTGCAAAGTACTCTTCAGTATATAATTTTGATGATCTTCTTTCACTTGGTCTTCATTCATTCATTCATTCTTTTTTCAGTCTCTCGATGTAGTTTCCAGCATTTCTCACCACAATAATCTTCGTGTTACTCTTATTGTTATTCTCTGTTTTACGTCTGTCCGTGATTCCTGCTATTACTACTGCTGTGATTCCTGCTATTATTACTGTTTTGAATATTACTGGCAGCACACACTGCTTCTCAAGTGCTGTAGGATATTTTTGATTTTAATCCTAGTCTTCTTTTTCATTCTATGTTGATGTCATTATTTCTGGTTCCTATTCGTATTTTTTTTTATTTAATAAAGCTCTGTCAATCACATCCTCAAGAATGTGTTTTAGAAGTTGCTAAAAATATGCGTCTGTTTGTCCACTAATACCTGTACATTTTCGAGCAACTCGATCTTTTAAATCAAATCGTTTTATAAATTTTGCTTCTCAAATACTTTCAAAGTATAAAGCCTAATAGAGTTAAATCTGGTTACCGCGTGAGTCATTCAATTACGCCACTCTCGACCTACTAAACCGTAATGTTCCATCCTACTGGAAATATAAATTAGTATCATACTATTATTTTTCATGACCGGACGATGAAAAGGTATATTGTGTTTTCTAGAAGGTGGTTTAAATAACTTTGCCCAGTTCAAATAATTTTTGATAAAAAATAAACGGAACTCAATAGTTTGTTTATCACTAAACATCTACCAATCTTAAATGTATTAGGTGTTCTCCATTGCCTGTAAGCTTTTATTAGACTAGTTCAAGTTTGTTGAAAATGGCTTCCAGTGTAATCGTAAACAATTTTGGTGACACTGTATCTCTTTATCAAACTCCTGTATTCTCGATTTCTTCTCTATTTTCGTGGACTTTACTTGTGCAATTTCGGCACACGTCATTTTGTATTTGCTATAAATTGTAAATTATTTCAATGGACTGTTTTGGAAATTTTTCAAAAACAGTCAAATAAAATCGTAGTTAGCAACGAATGAAAAGTAAACCATCGTAGACTTTTATAAGGCAACTAGTAGAACGGCCTCTATCTTAATGATTAATGGTGGTAAAATCCCAATTCTTAAGAGCTTCTCCATACTTTCCCAATAACTCTTTATAAAATGTACAACATTGTTATAACACCGGCTCTTCACAAATTATTGCTACAGCTTTAACGTAGTGCTATATGATCTGTCTGATTGCAAAACATCGAGGAACTCAAAACAAAACTTAATTACTTTGTCAAGGTGTCTAATGACTCTAGTCATGACTGAAAATTGAATTTATTTACATTGCGGAACATGCAATTGGTACTGCCCAAAAGCCCAAATATGAAAAACGGAAAAATAAAAAAGTTGTCTAAAAGATTTCTAATACAATTAATTTTATAAGTGAAAAAAAAAGAAAGGATTTAACGAAACATTTAAGAGTGTATATAAGAGGTTTGAACATGAACATACACAACCAACACCGTGCACCAACATCTGCAAACAAACAGACCTCGCATTTGAAGTCTACAAAAGTGAACTCGGACATAAGTAAGGTATATATATGTTGAATCCTGGATACTGCCTCCACAACAAAGCTAGTAGTAAACTTAGTACCAAACTTCGAACTCGCGATCTTCATTAGAAGTGACATATCTTGCCAGTGGGAAGAAGCTTTGGAACCCTTAGTGTTTGATATTATGTGGTTCAAAATAACAACTGAAGAGTCTACAAAGTATTTCTACTTTCTCTACAGACCATCCAACGATACATACTACAGAAGGTTTCTCACCAACCTTGGTAATAAAATCAACGATCTGCAAGCAAACCATCCAAGTGCAGAAATTTTCATTGCGGGAGAGTTTAAGGTTGACAATGTCAACTAGTTAACGTATTCTAACAGGACTGTTGATGAGGGGCGCTAAGCAGAGGACTTCGCGATTGGTCACTGTCTAACGTAGTTTATATGGAAGCCACCAGAATCCCTGATGGACAGAGAGACTTTTCTAGCCTCCTGGATCTGTTTCTTGCTCCTAACTCGTACAATATTACTGTACATCTATCACTAGATAAACCTAACATTAGATTACATATTAATAACCGTAACATGTGAACTAGAAATGAAAATCCAAGATCCACTTGCGGCACGAGTGGATTATGGAGCGATATAGTTTGACAGTATAGATCAGCCAACTTAAGACATTTGAAACAGCTCCTCTTTTTGTTTCCTTGGAATGATGTCTGTTTCAGGACTAATGATCAAGATACAGCGTGTGCAAGCGAGATTTCACTGGTGATTTTGGCAGGTATGGAAAGTCTTCAGACAACAAACAGTGGTATGATAAAAGTTGCACTAAGGCTATTTGCGATAAGCAGCATTTTTGTTGTTGACTCAAAAATGTTGTTATCGCCAATGGCTCCTACAAATGACTTTATAGCCTTGAGAACTGCGTCAAGCAGACTATCGATACCTGTATAGAAAAGTATAATGAGAGAGTGAAGAACAAACTTCTCAATTTCCCAAATCGATCAAGATTGTTCTGATCGGTAGTGAAAGCAAGCTTAAGGTTTCTGTAGGTCAAAAACTTCACTATTGACTAGGGATGATGGTTCTTTTGCAATGACCGAAATGGAGCCACTTGTTGGGTCAGATGCTCGCATCAAACTCTACCATAGACCTACAAGGCAAAACACCACCGACTTTGCCAATAAAGGCTTCTTTGATGCCAGAGATTTTGAAAAAGTTCTCAAAGGCTTGAACACTAAGCCCTGATGGAATACCGCCAATAGTATTAAAAAAATGTGCGGTCGGCCGACACCACCGTTGTGCAAGCTGTTTTCTCTTTTATACAGAAGAGGTTTCTTTCCTGAAGACTGGAATTTTGCGCCGATTCAACCAATACCGAAAAAAGGAAAAAAACGGTGCCCATCAATTACCGTCCGATTGCTTTAGTCCCGACAATCAAAAGGTAATGGAAAAACTTTTCAACCAGCAAATTTCGAAATACCTAGATTCCACCAATATCATTAGCAATCGTCAGTATGGTTTCCGAAAACAGAGCTCCATTAACTCTCGTTGTTTGGCTTGGAAGCTTCCTTGAGAACCGATCCATCCAGGGTGTCGTTAATAGACACACCTGACAGAGGTTTGAAATTAACGCTGGTGTCCTTTAGACTTTTGTGCTTAGTTTGCCGCTGTTTTCGTCAGTTCGCTTATTAGGTCTAGAGGGTGGGTTAGTTAAAAGCAATATGTCTTGGCATGATCATGTAGCGGGAATGCCTAAAGCGGCTTTTTAAAAACTTGGGCTATGTTTAAAATGAAGATGTTGTATACACCGCAACAGCTTTTAACGCTTTACAAGGCTCAGATTGATTCAACTCTTGAGCATTGCTGTCACATTTGAAGCTCTGCACCTAAACATACTTGAAAGCTAATCGATTCCATCTAGAAGAATGCCATACGTCTTCTAGGAGAGCCAGCGTTAACTAGATGCTTGGACAGTTTGGCGCATATAAGAAAGTTATCGATACTATCATGGTAAATGCGCTATATACGATTTGCTCGACAGGCAGATGCAAGTCATGACCTAGGACGTCGCTATATCGGGACTTTTTTTGTAGAAAAGTGCATATCTGAAAATAGATTTTTTCAGTCTTTTATCGCAGAGGCCGAGAAATTTTTTGATCTACCTTTACGTGAAGTTCATATTGTGTGTAAACCAATAAAAAATATAAGTTAATTTTTCATATTTCGTACAAGTTTAACTGGAAGTTACTGATATTATACACATAATCAGAGTAGTGTTGGTATTGAGAGGGGGTATTTCCAGACAGGTCGGCGCGGCAGGCCGTCGTCCGGGCCGCGTGGCGACAGTCGCAGTGCGTCTCAAGCGGAAGCCTCGGGGGCGGCGTCATGGAGCCGCCCGGGCAGCGCGCAGTCTCGGCCCTCAGCGGCTCCGTCTCTTCCTCCTCCTCGCTCAGCAGCCTCGGGCCAGCTTCAGTTTCAGCAGGTGCGAGGCCCACTGCCACAGGGCCCATCACACCAGATACTCGTACGTTTATTTTAACAATTTTTATTATTTAAATAATATAGAGTACTGACAAATTAATATTACAAATAGAAAATTAATGCATTAGAAAAGGAACTACATAATAGTGTATACCTATACTCTATTTCAGAAGTGTGTAGAGCAATAAAACCTCATTAGGTATGCAAAAGTGGTACCTGGTGATCCACCAATATTTTATGCCACTACCTTAGTTGGGTATTAGTTTCAATGTAAAATTCTTTCTTTTCGTTGATTGCAGGTAGTGCCACCCGGTTTTGGGTCAATTTATGAGTTTTGCCCATTGTTACCCACTGATAAACATTGAAAACGGTTCGCCAAAGGCGTGCAACTGGGACTTGTTTTTTACCTTATAATTAATGTACTTAAATGCTATTTTATTTTAGAAAGTTACTTTTGCTTAAATGGAATAATATATTTTTTTCACAAATTTATTGAACATAATATTATTATAACTACTAAGGTATGACATGCACAAAAATCATGGACAATAAGGTGTCTTACCCTAAGATTGTGGGGTAGTACGAGCGTCGGAACGATATCTGGTGGGGATACAGTCTTTTCTTTGTCATACTTTAGTAGCTCGGTATATACTGTTATGTACTTCCTTTTCTAATGCACTATTCTCTCTATTTCTGTAATATTTGCCAATGCTGTATACGACTGGTAGGTAAACTTTCTTAGCTGCCAAAATATGCAAATATAAGCTTTGTTCGCGGAAGCGATCCCTGACTGGAGCGCCGGCGCGCTTTGATTTGAGCGTTTGCGGTACAATAAGTTACGGATTCTAATAAACAATCCGTCGTTCGCGGAAATGCTTAAGGTTGGGACGCACATATCCGGATCGTGTCAGGACCGAGACATAGCCAAGCAACGGAGGTCATCCGGTTCTGAATTAAAACAATTAAAATATATGAACAGGTATCATACATGATAGTGACGTCTTCGTGTCACGTCACCGATTTGGTAACGGACCAAGCGAAATTTATCGTAGTTTTATTTTTGACGAACCGGAGAACCGAGCGATCAGTTGGTGGTCTCCAGAAAGTATCAGATTTTTTGTTTCTGCTTCAAGTTTGTATTTAGCAGTATAAAATAGACAGGATAGAATGTAAACTGTGTCATCCTGCAGTATGATCATCGATGAGAAGAGAGAATATCTTTCCGAACTCCCCTTAGAAATCTCGTCTGCCATGCTTTGTGAATTTTTCTAATTTTATTCGCTTTTCTCCCTTTGGTTTCATTCTCTTCCTCCTCTAAAGCAAGGTCTATCATGCCCAATTCACTATTTCGTAAATTAATTAACATTATAACTATTAAAAAATAATAATAAAGACAGATTTTTCAATTCCACCAAAATGAAAGCAAAAGAAACACAAGCGAGAGCCGGGATACTGTGCTTTGAAGACGAACGTGCCGAGGGACGGACATCCCTCGGCCGTCTCTCTGGATCTTGACACGATCTGAATGTGTGTGTCCCAACCTTTAATCGAGTCGAACAGCGGGATCGATCTGAACAATCAACGGATAAATGCCTGGACTTCTCGTCAGGTAGATGCGCATTGTGCACTATTGCGTTTGTTGAAAAAAACATTTTTCCAGGAGGAGCAATTTTTTAGTTATCCAAGACAAAACAGTTCACCCTGAAAATCTTGAAAAATAAGAATCCGTCAAATTTATTTTTGAGTGGGACATTTATTGACAAAAATTACGTTTCTCTAGTATCATCCTCTCACTGCCCAGACTACCATGTCAATTTTTTTTAATGAGAATAGAATTTGAATGATACCTTGAGTTAAAGGTAATTTTATTCTCTACATAGCTCTTTTTTTATCTTATTAATTCGTTCTCTAGAATAAACGTAGCTGATATTCTTCAAAAGTTTAAATCTTGCAATTTTGTTGCTTGCATAAATTTTCTTTTTTTTAATTATTCAGGTGTTACCTATAATCAAGAAAAACAATACATCGATGTTTTGTTAGCCCTGGTGATATTGATAATAATCGTTTATACGCAGCATGAAAGAATTAAGTTGGTGTGTCTTTATTATCAACAAAATAAGTTTTACAATCTTTGTTAATAATATAGGATTATTTGTAAGAAATTGCAAATTTTTATTATTCGCTGATGATTGAAAATTGTTTTTGTCTATTGATTCTAATGTTCAATGTCAATTGTTACAGGATGACTTGCATAATCTCTATGAATGGTGCAAACTTAATGGTTTAGATATAAATTTTCCGAAGTGTTATTTAATGACTTTTGGAAGAATTCGCAATCTTACATTGTTTGATTATAGTATAGGTTCCACTATTTTAAAAAGGGTAGCGGAAGGGATCTCGGAGTAATTTTTGATTCTAAGTTGACATTTGTGTCTCATGCTGAGCAGTTCGTTCAGAAAGCATATAGAAATCTAGGATTTATAACTAGATGCAGTCAACACTCATGCTCTGTCTATAAAGTTCTGTACTGTTCGTTAGTCCGTTCTAGTTTGAAGTATGCTAGTTCCGTATGGTCTTCATTTTATAAATCGCATATTGAAAATATTGAGGAAGTCCAAAATAAATTCTTAAGAAATTGTTCTTTTTTATTAGCTAATGGTCATACTGATTACAAGTCGGCCATATCAGTCATCTCTCTTTGGACTACTTGAGTTAAGGCGTAATAATTCAGCCTTGTGTTTTATTTTAAAATTAATATCTGGCATGACTGATTGTGATTATCTTTTAAATAGGCCGAATTTTCGGGCGCAAAAATTGACCAGACTGAAAAAACTATTCTATGTAGATTTTGATAGTAGTTTTTATGGACTTTTAGCAGTTTTAGGAGTTCTCTCAAATTAGTTAGTGACTCGTGACTTTAACAGGTTTCTTTAAATTAATTTGTAACATTGATTTCTGTCTTACTATTATCTTTAAGTTTTATTAATATTAGTATCGTTTGTGTTTTTTTTTTGTAAAATTGGTGGATACCGTTAATTAATAAATAAATAAATAAGTCTGTTAGAGCAGCAGCACGTGCTTTTAATGGTAATCATTCGGATAAAAGGGTAAATCATCCTTATGTACTGGATTTGATGAGGAAGTTTCAAGTAACAGGATCAGTACAAAACAGAAAAAATGCAGTTGAACATCCAGTGAGAAATGAAGTGTAAGAAATTGCAATGTTGGATTATATTGAGATGGAACCTAATACATCTGTTCGAAAAATTGCTTCCGCTTCTGGCGTGTCTAAAATTACCGTTCAAAAAAATTTAAAATTATACAAATATCATGGCTGCAAAAATCAATCTAGTACATGAGTTAAATAAAGATGATTTTGATCGTCATGTACAATCGCGAATACTTTAGTGGTTGGTAAAATCGTGAGAGAAATTTGCTGTACAATGTTTGTTTCTCAGATGAATGCTCCTTTTATTTACGTGGTGAAGTCAAAAGCCACAACTGTCGATACTGGAGCGACACTAATCCTTATTTATTTCGAGAAACACATACGCAGCTACCTGATATGGGCAGGTATCCTGGGAGATCATATTGCTAGACCTTTTTTTATTGCTACAAATCCTAACGCTAAAAATTACTTGGAACTTCTGCAGGACGCTATCAGTCCCAGAATAACTGAGTTACTTGAACAAGATGACAACTAGTTTTGAAGGTGATAAACATTGGTACAGTAGTCATAACTAAATCTTTGAACTTGCGATGTTTATGTGATTTACTATGTTTCGGTTGGAGATACACACCAACCGAAACGTCGTGTTAAATTTAAAAATAAAGGCATTTTCAGTCCGAAGATTTAGTTATGACAAGATAATAACCTTCTAGAAAATAAACCGATGTTTTAACAAGATGAAGCACCACCACATTATGCTGCTGCCGTTCGGCCTATTTTTGAACGACGTATTTCCTGGACGATGGAGTGGCCAAAGAGGTACCGTAGAATGGCCTGCTAGATTTCCCGATCTTACCTCTTTTTTTTTGGGGATTTTTTTTGGGGTCATCTAAAAACCAAAGTCTTTGCCACAAAGCCTGACTTGCTTGGTCTTCAAAATAGAATTGTTAACAAATGTCGGTTAATAACGCCCGAAATGTTCGCTAATGTGTGCAGACGTTTCGAACAACAATTGTATTTTTGTATGGAGGTCAACGGCGATAATTTTCAACTTTTAATAAAATAGATAGGATAATTTTTGAATGAATGTATAAAATAAAAAATTAAAAATAGGGCTTTGTAGAGAATAAAATTACCTTTAATTTAAGGTATCACTTGACTCCTATTTCCGTTTAAAAAAAATTGAAATGGAGGCTCTGAGGGGTGAGGAGATAAAGTAAAGAACTCTTCACTGAAGCATATCCCAGAAATGCTTTATAGGATTGAGATTAGACGATTGAGCTAGCCAGGCTAAGACACGAATGTTCTGCTCTTCCAAAAAATTTCATGTTATTCTAGCTGTATGTGGAGTGGCATTATAATGCATTAAAATAAAATTTGCCTCAATATTTTGGGGGTTTGAAACAACAATAGATTCTAGAATATTTCTAACATAGTAGTTTGCAGATAAGAATCGATACAGAAGGATGAGCTCAGTTCGACTCTTAAAAGAAATTCCTGCCCATACCATTATTGTGTCTCCTCTATAACTATGAATCTCCTGTGTATAATAGTTTCGGTTGCTTGTGTCAGGTGCCCTCCATAAACGTACTCTTTGAGTACGAATACTTTGAAACTACTTCGTAGTTTCACACAGTTCATCATATTGCACAATGATTTAACATAACCAAAAGTTTATTGCGTAAGATTGTAACAAGAGCGACATAGTATTTTTTGAGTAACTTATCCGCTCAAATAATCACGTGGACAAACGAATATGAAAAAGTTTACATCAAAAGACACTTTCGTGAAAATGAATTTCCTGTGGTAATAGGAGCAATCGATGGTATGTATGCACATACGTATTGATAAAGCAGATGACGATCCTGACTATTACTTAAATAAGCAACATTACTTTTTAATACAGGTAAGATATTTAATATTTAATATACAGTATATATGCAGTGTCATACTACCAACAGGGTTATTGCGAGTATTTGCATGAATTCTTGTATATTTCTTATTGATTATTATGAGGTCTAATTCATTTATATTGTGTATATATCTGTAAATATTTATAATTGTATTATAAAATTCGGTACATGACAGCAGGGTACTTCAAGCTTCTGTACTGTTTGGCATTTTACCATAAAGATGTGAGAATAATACTTCTTGGATAGCGGATATCCACTTCTGGACAATTTGTTGACGTCGTCTTGTGATAGGGGACAGTTGACCAGTAGATAAAGAATATACATTTATCAGCTATTCAAAAATAGATATATATTCGAGCACTGTTTTGGTCTTATGAAGCAACGATTTAGATAACTCTATCATTTAAAATTGCGCAAGAGCATATGCTGTACTACATAATATTGCACCCAATAATACTAATAATACAACTTACAAATTCAAGAAGAGGATGTTTGGGAAGTTGAAGATGATAATGCTAATTTAGAATTAGGGAAAGAACAGAAAAATAAAGATGAAAAACGGAATTAAACGAAGAAATTTTGTTATGAATAACTTACCTTTCATTATACATTAAATAATTATTCGACACAACATGTATTTGTGATATGTAAATAAAATATTATTGATATGAAATTCCTCTTAATATGTTGTTTGTTAATTATCTATTTATTACAATTTAAACGAAAATAGAAAACTTCCATAATAACAATAAAATGCACTTCTTATTTGATATTAACAAACGAAAGTAAACATAATTAAAAAATTCATAACAAAAATAAAATTCTTGGCTTCTTGTTGAGTAAAACAAAAAATTTAACACTTACATTTCAATAGCAAAAGTAAAAATAGGATATTTACAATGGTTATATTATTTCAGGTATCTAAAATACTAACTAATGTTGGATCTAATTTTTCTGCGATATTTTTTGATATTAAATTTTTTTCCTCTAATAACTTAATTTTTTATACGCTTTTAACTAATTTACTTAGAAGTTTTATATGTATTGACCTAGATTTTACTGCGGTTTTAAAATTGCCGTAATTTAGCCGTGTCGTTAATTATTGAAATTATAGTTAATTGAAAAGTTCAAAACAGCATACAAAATATTATAAAACGCGTGCATCGAGAAGTAATCAATCCCAAACAAGTTTGAAGCCCTGTATGCGTAGTTGATCATCAGTTAATTAATCATCAGATTTGTTAAAGATCAGTTAAGGATCGCTTCCGCGAACAAAGCTATTGGCAAAGACTTAATTAAAAAGTGAACAACAATGTTTAACCGAGCTCCCACTTGCGGTGGCCGCTGAGGGGAGATATATATTTATGCGTTGGTAGAAAGACTCGGGATCGATCCCACTAGTGCTCTCGCGATTCCGCCTTCTCTACATTCAAATCGGGGAAATCCTAATTAGTAGGGGGGAAGTGGGAAAAACGCAATCGTTCTCTTTTCAAGTTGCGATTTGGCCAAACCTGTGTGTAATTTCTGGTTCATTTAAAGGGCCCATCATCAGCAAGCAAAGGTCTCTACCGTCCGCTCTCTCCGCGAGTAGGCCCACAATCAGCGGCGGGGGGCCAGCAGGCCCCTACGGCCTCTCAGGGAGGTCCAGGACCTCTCAAGCCCCGACATGTGATAGTATCCTCTCCAGGTAAGTCTACACATTTTTATAGGATTTTTATTTGATTCTACAGGATAATTTTAAAACGTACCACCCTCTATATTTTCGCTCCTATAGAAAATATAAAAATATGCAAAAAGTAACTTTCTATTGAAGGCTTTTCTTAGTGTTCCGTGAGAAATTCCTACTTAGCATGGCACAATACGATGTGATGTGATGGAAGATTCTGCAGTAAATCTGCCAAAAAATTATATTTGTTCTGAATTCTCTAAAATACAGCGGTTTATTTTTGTTAGAGAATTTTTAAATTATTTTTGTTTAGTATAGAGAACGGAACCAATCCACGCTCACTAAAGGAATATTGTAATTTACAGTATGTCATTAGAAATAAGTTTAACTTATTTTTACATATAGTAGCATTTTTACCATTCGTTTTTGTGTGAGTTATAACTATTATATACTCGTTAGACCATGGTTCCAGAAGATTCGGAAGAAGAAACCTTCGACGTGTCTACAGTGATGTGCGGTGCACCCTTTGCATCACCGCGATGTTTCCGGAATGACGAACACTATGAACGCTATTCACACTAACGCTACGAACACTATTCGCAGCATTGCTAATGTCATTACACTGCCCCCTCCCTAAGCTCATTTTGTCCTGATATGATCCCAAAGATGGTGAATGTCGATATCGGCATAGGGTTCTCCACTTGTAATAGGACATATTGCGAAACTTCCTTCAGGTCAAGTTATCGAGTCCGAATGTCGGTTTCGGAATTTCTAGGCTTCTCAAATTCTCGGTAAGCAACTCCTTACACAACACAAAGCATCCCAAACATTCCTCTGATGTGAGGCCTCTTTGGCAAGAATGTAGAAAATCTTTCTACCAGTCTCTTCATCAGTTATATTGAGTGCTTGCCCGACTCTGTTGTTACACCAATGTAGCTCTTAAATTTTTTCAAATTTTCTGTGGAAAAAGTCAGCTAATCCTCTAGACATTTTTAAATCCTTAGCCACACAATGTGCCATACTCAGCTGAAGCAGTAAACAGTCTTTCTGCAATTCACAAGTCCAAGTACCGAATCTTTTGGCCATTAGAATGGTAAGCCATGAATTCATTAAATGTTCAAACCGACTCTGGTTGGATTTACACCAGCTCAACGTTTTCTTATTACTCAGCTCGTGGTTTCGTTAATCAGGAGCCCGTCGGTTAAAGTGAATGACTCGGCCTTTACCCCGAGGTGATTTTTGTATTCCGTAAGATATACCTTAATAATAAGATAATTTCCAGAACTCTCTATGGCAGATCGCAGGACGCTTATTCGGAAGTTTCGGTGATAGACCCTTTCATTTCCTGGGTCATAAAACCAAATAAGTCACCGTTAATGTACCCCTAGTCTTTGGCATTGACATCATTTGTGTCGTTCATCCGATCGCATCTTGAATAAAAACACACACTTGACTATGAATGATATGCCTTATTCAGCCCAGTTCGCTGACGTGACGTAGTCTTTTCCGTTAACATCGGTTCCTGGCAGGAAACCAAACGTCAGATCGAATGGGAGTTGGAATTCTCTTCCCATCACTACTTTCATGGTTGGTCAAACCAGCAGAAACAAATGCAGAAGCCTATCCCCTTCTCTATGGTGGCTAGGGTCTACTATAGCCAAATACCGATTAATGGGTCTCTTCATTCATTCCAACTTGCCATCTGACTGCGGGTCTAATGCAATACTCCTAGTTTTCTTAATTCCAAGCATCTTACAGGTGTTATGAAATAAGCTGGATCCAAAATTAAGCCTTTGGTTTAAATGTACCAGAGGTACACCAAATCGGTAGATCTATCCTTTCATCAAAATGCCGGCGACAGTAGAGACTTCCTGTTTTGGTACGCCTTAACACATCTGAGGTTGTCAACCACGACCATTTTGTAGTTATTTCCTGCTTCTGATTCGAGAAACGGACCGGCATGGCAGCGTCAATAGCAATCCCTTAAAAGGCACTTCCCACGTTGTACTGACGCATCAAAGCCTTTCAGTTTTCTTTATGGCTCATTACTTGCAACACATACAACGCGTTTCCTGCACCAATCTCTTACGTCTGCCTCGCTATTCACCAAGAGTAGCATTTTTCCTTCAGTTTTACTTTGTTACTCCTCTACCCACTGACAATGTTTGCACTTCTGTGAACAAGGTATCTGCATTTTTATGCAGTCTCCCTGCACTGAAAAAGCCATTTTGAAAATGCAGGGTCAGTTCGCAACAGGTACTTCCTCCCATCGCTTTGATAACAGCTAAAAACTCTCGGCGAGTAACGCAATAGTTGCGCTCTAGCTGGGAAACGTCTTACTAAAATAGCCAATGACCTTTTCTTCTTGGCCATCACGGATTTGGAACATCATGGCTGTTATGCGCCAGCATTGCTAGCATTTGTGTCGAGTATTTTTCCCTTTAGGTAGGGGATAGCTCATGATAGATGCGCTTGTGAGAGCCTCTTTTAGGTGATCAAAAGCTTCCTGACTGTCTTGGAGCCATTAAAATCTTCGTTTTCCTACTGTTAGCCTGGTCAATGGTTTTGTAATGTTGGCAAATTTCTTCATATAGTGTCGGGATTAAGTGCGTAGTGCCAAGAAGCTGCGTAAGTCATGCTTCTCTTTGGAAAGTGGCCAATCTTTCACAGTCTGGACTTTTGAATTGTTAACCGCAACCCTTTGCCTGTAACATCGTCACCCAGATACTGCACAACCCTTTAGAACAAATGACATTTCTCTGGGCTTAACTTTAATCCAGTTTTTCGTAGCCTCACGAACCATTTTATCTAGATTTTTCTTGCGATCCTCAAACGATTTTCGTAGCACAATAATATCATCAAGGTAAATCAGACAAGTCTTTCAGTACAATCCTCCTAAAATCGTCTCTATTAAGCGTTTAACAGTGGCAGAAAAACTGCACAGTATAATAAATGGCATTACAATAATTTGCCAGAATCCAATACCCACCTTGAACACCTGTCTTATTTAGCCGGTAATCTACGCAGAATCTGGTCGAGCCGACTTTCTCCTTTACCAGTAGTACCACCGGTAAAGACCATGGACTACTAGATGGTTCTATGATACCTTCCTTGGCCATACTCTCATCAATGTAATCAACCTCCTCTCTCTTGACCAGTGGTAGGCCTCGAGTTGTCTGCCAGATGGGACGAGCATTTCCTGTATTGATTTTGTGCTGGACTATGTTGGTCTTCTCTTTCTTTCAGTACCAAGAACATCTGGATACCTATGAACCAAATGTATCAGCCTTCTTCTTTGATTCAGCTTTAAACTAGTGCCTGAGGGCGATACCAGCGCTCCTAATTCATTCGGAATGACTTCCAGGTAGATGTCCACAGCCGCAACTTATCGAAGTACTGCCAAAACTGCAGAACAGTGTCCTAACTTAGTGCCCTTCTTTAATAATACAGTGTACTGACTGACATGTCTTTCCGACTGCTATACCTCGACCAACAGCCTCGTCATGCATTACAGGTTCGAACATTACTATTTCACCAGGTGTGGTCTTGCGATCAACGCAGCCCTTCAACTTATCTACTAGAAATCACTTAAGGCTACTAGAAATTATTTTTACCACTATTTATGTCGATTCAAAAATCGCGACAATGTTTTGATTTAAACTGACCTCCTGGTAGCGAGGACTCCTACTACTAGACCAATATTCCGGAAGATTTCCTACCTTCCATATGTCTCCAAAGATGTCGTGCGCGGTGTGCCCGCTTGCGTCACCGCGATGTTCGCGGAATGATGATAAACAGCTGATTCTCGCTACAATATTTATAGATTTTCGATAGGTGCTGAAATAAAGAGGTACTGGTAAGATGGTACTTTTTAATATTGACATCTTATATATAAGAAAGAATAAAGATTTAAAAAAAATCAGGTTAATGGCTTTGATTATAACATTTGGTTTTCTTTGTATCAAAGGTTCGCCAAGCAGTAGTAGCGATTCCCAATCGGGATCCGACTCCGTGAAGCACTGCCTGCCCGGCCGCGTTAGTTCTCCCGCCATTCGAGCCTCCCCCTCCCCCTCTTCGTCTGCACAAATGATGATCCAGAGGTCGTCGCCATCGGTGACAATGATTGGTTCATCAGGCTTACGTCACTCCCCTTCGATTACAGTGGCTTCCTCTTCAACAGTAGGATCTCCAGCTACCGGAGGACCAAGGAATTCACCTAGTATAACTAGTATTAGCAGGGCATCTCCCAGTTTATTTGGACAGGTAACGGTTAAGTAACTTTTTAATGGTATCCTCTCCTATGCTTATTAATAAACAAAAAAGTACACAAATTTGTTCTAATGCATGGATTTTTTTTAAAGATATCAAGATCCAGTTCTCCAGCAATGCAAGCCAGCTCTGCAGGACTAAATGTAACTCTAGGAGGTCCTTCCCCATCATTCTCTTCCCTTTCTGGCCTCCAGAGTACCATATCCAACATGAGTACCACCACTTCCAACATGTTTTCTGAACTTTATACGCAACCGACAACATACGCCAGTACCAATCCCTTTTTAACCGGAGCATATATGTCTTACACTCCTGGGGATAATAACTTTAGCGACAAATTCAATACCATTGGGTCTACAAAGGACATAAAGTCCTTCTTTGACAATTACAGTATGGATTCGAATGGAAAATATTCTTCTAAATTGACAACAAACTATGAAACGGAATGTACTAGTACTGGTGATGGTGTTTATGGTACTGCAAAATATAATACGATCGGAGGCAAGTACAGTCAGGATAAATCGAGCTATTTGACTTCGGTTTATTCTACTGTGTCCGACTCCAAATACAGTCCAAGTAAGAACGGTAAGTTAACTACATTTACAGGATGTTTAAAAACTATTCTGCACTATTAATTTTTTTATTCTTGAAGATACGAGGATAATTAAATTGGCAATGCATTAGACGTACAGTAGATGGCGTTGAGAAGTGAGTAGCGCTTCTGTTGTAGTCTGCCAATTTAAATAAAATATTTGTGAGTTAATTGCTAAATAATAACCTTTAAAATATTTAAATCAACTATGCAAGTGTATTTCAACAAGGTCAGAGCAAAATCAGAGGATATAGAGGAAAGTCAAAAACTTACTTACAGACTTGAAGACATGGTGGAAAAATTTGACATGCAATTAAAGTGCTTTAAAAAGGATCCTAACATCAAAAATCAAGATAAATCAACTTCTAGTGATTTATTTAAAGGCGCAGAGGCGGTCTCCTCTTTAATCAAAAGACGTCTAAGAAATCCGTTTTAAACAGTAGTCTAAAACTTAAGTCCGATATCGCAATACTCAAGTATGTCCGTGAACAAACCAAAACAGTGTCTTAATACACGGCATAGATGAGCAGCAAGAATACAAAATAATAAAAAAAGCCAAAATTCAGATACAAAAAAAACAATTTAAATTTTTGTCACCGGCTTGGTAAGACAAGAACCAAACTCCGCTAAGCCTAGGCTGGTGCTATAAGTATCATTTTACCATTGGTGGCTACGCAAGGAAATTTTTTTTTAACACAAAACGGTCTAAAGGTCAAACAGACTATACGTTAATTCGGGAAATAAGCTAGAAAAACTTGTGGAAAGTGTGATGCTGTTTAAAAGTATTAAAAATTTAAGGTACACTTTCTATTATAAACCTTTAAAGTCTAACTCCTTGGATTATAACCAATATAAAAGTTTTGATGAAACAAAGAGATAAAGCGCGTCAAAAATATATGAAGCAAAAAACCGAAGGTAGTTAATTATTACAGAGAGTTAAAAAATTACACTAAACATGCAATAAACACGAAAAAATTAGATTGCTTTTAACAAATGTCATTAAAAAAAAGGAGTTTTTGAATAGTTCTTAAAAACTAAATTTTACAAAAAATAAAAGCCGCTACTTGTGATAATTTAAATGATGCAGAAGAGTTAAATTCTTTTTTCAAGCTACGTGACATTTAAAAAATTAACATCTAATGAAATAATCAATTTCTACATTAGAACTTAACATAAAATTAATAAATAAAGAGAAGAGTTTACATATTATAAAAAGTATTGGAGCCAGTGCAATAGGAATTGATGGCATTTCTATTAAAGATCTTAGGATATGCCTTCCTTACTGCCTGAAACCTTTGGCAAATATTATTAATTGTTGTTTCTTGGAAAACAATTTTCCAAGTCAATGGAAAAAAGTTATTATTGCCCTCTTGCCGTCCCCTCAAGATTTTAAAGATAAAGGCCTAGCAGCACTTTACCAGTGGTTTTAAAAATTTTAGAACGTCATATTTATAATAAAATTTCAGAGTTTGTCTATAAGTGAAAATAATCTCAGACTATCAGGTTTCCATAAATTATTTAACAGTACTACAAGTCTTTTGAGCATGAATAATGACATTAAAGAAATAACGTGTTACACTCCTGAACAGTAAAGCCTTTGATACCATAGATCATAAATTGCGACCTACTAGTTAAATTACAGTACTCTGGGTTTTCAAAAAATACTATTACATTTCTCAAATCTTATCTTAAATGTGGCTGTCACTGTGTTCGAGTAAGAAAGCATTCAAATCTGGAATACGCAAATATCTTGCCAATAACTACAGGTGTTCCACAGGGTTCTATATAACTTTTATAACACATGTTAATAATAAAAATACGGTCGCCTATGCCCGATTAAAAAATCTACATCAGTACAAAAACATGCTATCACCAAAAGTAAAATATTCGCTGAGTAATGTGCTTGTTTTATCATTGTTCCATTACGTTGGTGATTCTTTAACAGTTTATTTATCTAAAAAAGTTCAGAAATTACAAAGTAGCTGTATGAGGTATCCATTCAACATACCATTTCAGAAATCACATAATACTTATTTAAATGCAAATTCAATTTTAAATATGGTTCAAATTTCGTTTAACTGAAATCTACTATTAAAGAGAAAATTACATTTTTAGGTTCAAATAGCCTCTGTAATCATAGAATGACAAAAAATTTCCTGCGGAAATCCGTCCGGTCCATTTTCCAGACTTTAGAATAACTGAAATCAATTAAATAAAAAAATATGGTTTATCTAATATTTGGAAGTGTCAATTAAGCAAAAACTATCAAAATTTGTCGGCGGAAATGCATTGATCCTTTACAATTTTCCGACTTTAGAATAACTGAAATCAGTTACATGAATAGATGTTTTCGATAAATTTTTTAGATATTTTTTGAAATATAAGTATGCTAAAAACACTGCTGAAATGCCTCGTTTTGTTAATAAATAATTTGGGTGGGTTGGGTTGTATATAATATTTATTTTTACTCAAATTCAACCCAACCCAAAGTGACTTCATTATGTCTCACTCCCACCCAACCCAAATAAACCAACCAAACCCAACCCAATCCGAAATGGCTTTAGTATGTCCCACTCT
Source organism: Anthonomus grandis grandis (assembly GCF_022605725.1). Taxonomy (NCBI): domain Eukaryota; kingdom Metazoa; phylum Arthropoda; class Insecta; order Coleoptera; family Curculionidae; genus Anthonomus; species Anthonomus grandis. The sequence goes on from NC_065562.1 coordinate 8,191,048, forward strand.
CATCCAACCGAACCGAACCCACTAAGAAAAGACTATACTAATAACAAAATTTAAGATTTTATTAACAAATTTTAGAAAAGACATAAAAACTTCCCATAAAAAACCCGAAACATATTAAACAAAAACATAAACATCCAATAAACCAATTAAGTATTGTGTAAATAACATTTGACCCTACTCTAACTCTAAAATCTATATATTCCATACTTATGACACTAAGAACTTCAACCATAGGATCTAAATTGTATTTTTTTAAATGCCTTCTCCAAAGATACTCGCATAATTTATCAGCAAACTCATCTTCTGGTATATGTTGCCCTCGTACACACTTTTTTGCTACACTCCATTCAGACTCTATCCTTTGAGTATGAACATTACCTTCAGTTACAAACTCCACACTATGATTTACTAAATAATGTTGGTATCCATAGTCTTTTAAAGCATTATAAGCCCTCCACTCATTAGTGTGAATAATAGACCATATATTTACATCCTCCAAAATAATTGAGTGTAGTGGTATCCCGTTTGTTATCAGGACATATAACTAGTCTTAAGTCGTCAGAATTATTTGCTATCATACCCAATACCCAATGCCCGTCGATGATACTTCCACTATTGTACTTCGTCTTCCCAAACTTCGATTCATCGATCTAAGTCAATAAAACATACATTAAAAACCCAAGTTATTAAAATAACTCAATATCATAAAATACCTGCACAATAATTCCAGGACCACTAATTTTACTTAAACCAGCTTGAATTTGAGTAAATGAATTGGAGATTATTTCTTGGCAATTTTCTTGCAGCCATTTTTGCAGCTGAAATTTTTTCTTACGAGTCCGATACACCTACAGCTATTCTCTCGTAAGACTGTCCATGCGCAAATCCACTCTAAAGATAAAGTAATTAATAAAATTATCATTTTCAAATTACAATAAATAAATTTGTTACCTAAATTCCTTTTCGGGAGATAAACGGCTCTCTTCAAACCAGGTATTTTTTTCTGCTGAGATTTTAGGTCGACAGGAAGTACTTTTAGAACATGCAAAGATTCAAAGATTGGTATTAGAAAAATAATAATGAGAAAATGAACTCTGAAATTGTATGACCTTTTGTTTTTGTCCTACAATATGGAGGACGAGGTATCAAACCTTTATATATCCCAAAATTATAGGCTTCCTGTCTAGTTCTGGGTAACATATGTTCACTTATTTGAATTATAGGCATTGTATAATAATAATATTATAGTTAAATGGACTAAAGCACATCCACGACTGAATAAAACCGACTGCACATTCCAAATTTAGTTTAAAATGCTAAACCTAAATTTTTTTGTAGATTTTGTTTAAGGGACACTTTCTTACATAACTGATTATAGCTAAACGAAAGTTGAGCCATTTATTTTTCATTCGAGAAGTTTCATATAATACTAGAAATTCTTACCTACTCACAATCCCTTTACATAGAACTTCAGCTTTTTAAAATTCTGCCTAATCACATAAACAAATGTTCACCTAAAATTTCTTTATTAAATAAAAAGAATCATATTTTAAATGCATAACTTGCTGCAGTGATATTATATCATGTATATGATATTATATTTTAGAGGGTTCATCTGCCTGATATTTTAATGCCCTTGCCTAATAATTTAATATTTTAAATATGTTAGTTTTAGTTTTGCCTATTTCCTCTCCTATGTTTCTAGTTTGCTATTGCGCTAGTTCCTACACTTTACCTATTAAGTTTTTAGGCTATAATGCATACATACTGTTATTTCTAATATTTTCTCTTTAAACGGGTTGTACGACACATGCGTTGAATCGCATGGGTATCGGATTTAAAAATCGCAGTACATACTCCGATTACCAGAGAAGTATATTTATTCATGATGAATAGTAGTTAATTATCGTTCAATCTTTAAAAGCGTATTATTTGTGTAATTTTAAATAGTAATAACACTCTTTTAATTTGATTTGATTTAAAAAAAAACAGATTTTACTGAATAACTTGAGTATGAGCGTTTAATTCTTTTTTGTTTTCGCCGCGTTAATAAGTAGAAAAAATGTGTTAAGTTTGCCAATCTAACCACTCTGGTCTCCTCAAGAATAAAGAAGTTAGAAGTAATGCAGAATTATTTTTAAAAAATCTGAATTTTAAACGGATTATTTATACGAAATATTTATAGGAACAAGTTTCGCATCTAGCCCCCAACAGAATTTATCAACGCATCTGAATGTGGAAGAGACTCCAACCCCTACCTCCAGCATCGACACGGAGGATAGCAACACAAGAGAGGTGGGGGAGAAGGACGTCGAAGGCGATGGAGAACAATCCGACTGAACCTCCCGCGCGGCCCGGGCCAACTTTTAATACTAAAATAGCTTTTTTTACGAAATAGTGGCAGCACAAATGAAAAGACATTATACAATAGTTGACGTGTCATCTTTTTTCGATGTAAATTTGCCATTTTTCCCTGGTCGAGTATCACTTTGATTTTGTTTCATTGATTGACGGCCGTCTTTAAAAAATGAAGACTATGCTTGTATTTTGATAAATGGTCAATAAGAGTTCGATTAATAGGTTTATTGACTTTCTTATTACGTTTTTTTCTTTCTATTTTTTGATGAGCACCAGGTGAGACTTAATAGCATATGAAGCCGACGATATATCTTAAGCATACATTGTGAAAAATCTTCGTTCGTTTTAAGAGTGGTTGGGAAAATCTACTGGAAATTTATTTTATTTTATTTAAAATTGCGTTTTTCTTTACACTAGAAAAAAAACTCTTTTATCTAAGCTAGCCTAAGGTCATAGACCAGTTTTAGCATTGACGCAACATAAGTAATAATGGATTTTTTATATTTTTTGGGGTACCTAATTTTAACAAGAAAGATGAAGAGAGAATACAGTACAAAATATAATTTTTTCAAGTATAATGTCCATAATCATACCATCCGCCATGAGGAAGCAATCTTGGCTCTTCCTGCCAATCCCTATTTCAGAAACAACGTTATGAATATTAAATCGGTAAAACGGACTGAAAGTAATGGGTATCAGTGCCTTTCTCTTCTGATTAATCAGTTAAATGGTTCTTTGGGGTGCTATTTTGGTATTCAATACAGATTCACTCGAACCTTGGCGTTGGCAGCTAATGGCACAAAGAATCTATATGAAGACCACATGGGAAAAAGGATGAGGATCACAAATCCATAGTTTTATGTAAAAGGGATTTTAAAATTCAGAATCTTGTATTTTCTTAATGTTTAACGTTATTGACAATAACAATATTTAAAAAAGTTAACTTGGGTATATTAATTCGCTAAAAAAATTAAAGGAAGTTATCAACCAAAAGTCAGGAAAAAAAGACGAAGGTCTGTAAAAAACACCTTTATTTAGTTACATTTTAAATTTTCAAAATAAATTTGAGCTTCTACACTACAAAAACGTTTTAAGTTCTGTAAGTTTTGATATTTCTGGATATTAATGGAAATCCTATTTTCATATTCTAAATTTAGAAGTTCAAATTGTCCTAAAGGTAGATCTGGTAATACACGAACTACATTGCTCGAATATTTTCATTTTTTTGTAACTGCCTTTCCTTTTTTAATAGTTGTTCGTTTTTTTCTTTTTTGGCACTACAACATTTGAGATGAAGCCTCCACTCGAAAAGTCGTGGTAATCGATCATTCTGGGTTCTTCTTTTTTTATTACTATTTGCCTCATTGGGCGAATTTAAGAGGGACATTTTCGTACATATCAGTTAATTATCCTGAAAGAGCTTGGTTTTACGCGGGCATTTTGAATATGATCATACCAACCAGAAGGAAGCTTGACAAAAGCTTTGGAATTTATTAAGCCCATTTCGTGTAACTGTGTCCTATAATTGGAAAAACCATTTTTACACATTGAAGTCGGCCTACTTTATGGATAATATAATGAAGCATGCGAAATAGAGTATAGTTTTTGTTCTGTCCACAACACAACTCACAAGTTCTTGATTGTCTGGATTTAATTCATTGAGGATGTAATGAAATAGAATAGAGGCTACTTCGTCTGATCCTTTTGTGGCCGCTGTTTCTGTATACATATAAAACAGCGCCTCACCACTGGCCAAAACGTGAATATTAAATAGTAAAACAATAATTGCCGCTTGTAAGTGCTAATATTTGGCAGTGGCAAGTTTTTTTTGATAATCCATTACAATGGCTTTAATATGACGCTGTTTTTGAGCTCTTTTGCGTTCGGATCGTGATCGGAGATGAGGTTGATTATTCATATGTAGTGATGATAGATTTGAAGCCTGTGAAGGATCTGATGACTGACGGTATGACTCATATGAAGTTGATTTCATCGGATATAACTCCTTAAACATCTGAAACATTTTCTTAACGTTTAAATCTTATGGCAGATAGTTTTTCTTAGACTGTGAAGGCTATAGTGTGATTGTCTACCTTTAAATAATCGAATATAAGCATAGACCGCATTAGTTGTTTCTTCGCCTAGCTTATTTGGCCGATTGGATTGTCGACCTCGACAATCTTTACCAACATGTCCATCCTTAACAAGTTTTTGCTGAATATTTTAAAGGCGCATTGCTGATATTCCATAAAATGACATTGCCTTGTAGCAAATAGGAATTTCTTGGGTACCATTATCTCGCATCATTCAAACCTTAAAACAAATTATCTACTGCAAAATAAGTAACAACAAAATAAAATCATATAAGTTAGGTACCTTGTATGTATAGAAGAAGGAATGATATACTACATCCTCGTTGTTAGCTTTTTTTTGGCGGCGTCTTTTAACCGGTTCATACGAACTGAGACCTGCTAACTATAAGCTATGCTCACTATGCAATTTCATTTCATTAAAGTTTCTAATAATCACTAAACGCTTTTGAACACCAATAACTTTGAAACATTTTAATCTTGAACAATGACAACTGTTTCCAGTTTCACGTGTTTGCAAAGGTCCTAATTTGTCTCTTTTTTTAATTCTGGGTAGCACATTACACTCAGCCATCTTAAAATCCTATAAAAAACAAACAAAATCACAAGAAATACTCGCACGCAACTATTCAGGGTTAAAATTGAAACAAGCTGGGTTGCTGCTATTTTACAATGCGTTTAATGGCCGACGGTAACAAGCCCCGGGTACGAAATTTTTGGACACTTATCAGTTTTGCTTATATCAAGGGGACCTTCATCCTTTTTCCCCTGCACGGCATACATTTAAAGGCATTTCACTTGGTAGTTTTATTTGTTTTGCTCTTTATAGTATGATAGGCAGAAAGTAACGGCGCTTGACCATGATTTCACGTGTTTATCTCAAATTTCAATTTTTTGGACCCTCATCCGTTTTTTCCTGTGGTTAGATAGATGTTACATAGATGGACCTGTATAAAAAAGTATTAGGTAAGAATAGGTACTCTCGAACTACCTACCACAACACTCTTAGCGACCTCTATAAAAAATTTGCAAGTGAATTGAAAACAATTACCCGAACAATTCTTTGTCCTTACTAGAATGATATACAATACAATACAATGATATACAATTGTCATCTTGTGGCAATTAGGACCACAATGTTGCTGTTAACATATAACAGTTCCTCAATAAATTAGGACTTCAGTTTTTTTACAGCAGTGCAAATGAGTCCTGTACAATTCGAGAAGAAGATCACATCTTAATAATAATAGGGAAAACCAGGTCTTGTAGGCCGCCTTTTTAAATTTTGGATATAATTGGCTTATCGTTGTGTTTTTATAAGTTAAAAGTGAATCACCAATAAGATTGTAATACAGACCACTTGCAGATTATGATATAACATATTCTATACTTCTTACTAAACTAAATCTTCTTTTAAATGATGCAAGTGGGCCAACATACCAGCAGTATATGTTGGGCCCGTCAGTCCAAAATTAAGTTTTGATTTCTTCCATTTTAAAAACAATCACGTCCTAAGTTTTTCACTCTTTAATGAAATTAAAAGAATAAGAACATTCAACAAACGTAAAAAATAATTTTAAAAATGTACATAAAGGATCTATTGGCACGGATCGCAAACAAAACTCTTTAACCTTCTGTCGACTCCTACGCAGTTGGTATAGTACCAGCTTTTACAGATCTGGCAGCGAATCCAAAAGTCACCTTTTTGGATTCGACCTGGATTGTGTATATAATCCATTGCCGTAAATACAGGCAGGATCTTCGTCTTTATCACTTTCCTGAAATTCTTGACTCGTTTCTTCCGTTTCCAGGTTTGTAAAATTCTTTTTTGCCCTTTTGACGGTCTTGATTATTTTGACTATTTTCTCTGACACACTGCAGGATGGTTTTGTTGTAGACAGAACACTAACCTTTTTTGGGTCAAGAACATATTTGTTAATACACTCTAGAACTTGTTTACCGGAAGCTACAATAGGACCAGCGAAACACTTTCTTCGGGAGGGACATCTGTAAGGTCTTCTAAAAATTATTGATTGCATTCCCTAGTGTTGCAGCTTTTAAAAAGGCTTTGTAAAATAACTCGCTTACTTGGTAATGACTCAAAGCACGTCCAGGGTGTACTCTGAGCCAACTTAGTATCGACTGATTGCAATAAGGTCGTAAGTGGCCCATAAAACGATACGTCCAAAGGCTGCAGGCAATGAGTGCAATGAGTCAGAAGCAAAATAAAATTATATTGTTGGACTTGGTATACTCTTCCATCTGCAAAAAAGACTCGAGAGACCATCAAATACGAGTAGAATTTTTCTTTCCGTAGAAGGATATGCAGATTGTTTAAAATATTGGAGCCATTTAAGGCATATAATTCTCCATATTCGGTTTCATTAGCATATCCAACACAGCCAATTAAAGGTTTTTCCATCAGTTCATTTTTCATATTCTTCTTTGGGAAAATCAACGCAGGAGCTACGAAATTTCCCACTGCATTAACCCAAGACATTGCTGAAAAATTAACCCCCCTTTTGGACTTGTCACTGACTTGCTTTCTTCCTCGTACCGCCAAGATTTTTTTAGACTGGACTGTGGAAAAACCTAACTCATCCATGTTGAATATTTGATCCGGTTTCAAGTTTTTTTTCCAAAATTATTATGCTTACCTTTTCAAAAAACTTTTTAACTACGTGTTTATTAAACTCCCGTGCGCGGGCAAGTGAGATTTCTTCAGGTATTCGCAAGAAATAAGACCTTCATGGTGTTTTATAAGTACATGTGCCCAATCCCAACCAGTCATTTGGGTTTCCTTGTTAAAAGGATGCTTTACCTTTAATTTTTCAGCTGGTTGAAATCCAAGTTTTCGCACATCGGCCAACGTTAACCCGAAATAGCTATCGGCCATCATCTGTATGTGGTTAACCAACTCCAGTTCAATTTCTGGTTCAAAATCAGGAATACGGCCACCAAAAAATACCTTTTCTCCATTTTTTACAATTTCGTTACGATAGCAGCCAGTTTCCAACCCACTTGCGTTGACTTTAAATCTCTAATCGCTGATTCCATCATTTCTTAATTCCACACTTGCCTGTGCTATTTTTTCCCCATTTTACCATTAACTGCAATTAAATAACAAACAATTAATTTATGGTGGACCGATAGTAACTGATTATTTGGGGTCCAAAATATACACCAAATGCGATATATTTTCCAAAATTAGAAAATAAAATTAACGCGGCAACAACGCTCAATGACTTCGTTCGATGCTGGAAGAGTATACCATAACCTAACTAACGCCAATGGTATTTAACTAAACAATAATAAAATTGTGTCCAAAATTTGTAGGTCCTATTACAACTATGAAAATATTTGGAACTTACCTGAATTTTTTTTAATTCAGGATTTCAATAATTCTAGATTAAAGGATTTGATAGCGATGCCATATGTGCAAATTCGAAATATGCGAAGGGGGTCATAATAGACAGAGGACCGACAAGGTCTGGTTTCCACTACTAGTTATTACACATTCTAAATAAAATTTCTAGTTTTTTCTGCTGATCACCATTTCACTAAAAAAAAGGAATAGCCGGTGTTCCAAATTATAGCGGCACACAGTTTGTCGTCAAATTCCTTTTTTGATAAATAATATCTAGTTTGACTAAAGGATCATTTTTAATATTTTTCAACCATTGAATTTTTGGGGATACTGAGTACAAACATCGTATATTGAGAAGTAGTTATTGCAAATTGTATACAGGCGGCAGAAAGTATTAAAAATTAAATTCTTAAATAGAAAGCAATGTAAGTTTTTAAGTAAAACTAAGGTGCTTTTTATCCTTATTTCAAAAATATAACCCTTGTTAACATTTCAAGCTTTTTGAAACATTGTAACACGTTAAAGCCAATTAATATTGGGAGCATTACGAAATCAATGTAAAAGTGGGTAAATCTTATCTTAATAATTCTCAATCAGATTTATATGATACGAACTATTAACTGAGCAATAGCTTCTATTCTAAATTCTTTACAAAATCAGAGCAACGTATGATATATTATTAACTTACTGGAATAAAAAACCTTGACCTATGTATGTCTAAATGGCACTACACTTTTTTAAGAATTTATCTTATATACCACATTGCACTTTTTCACTTAATGACTATAACCACGTCTCTGCAAGCAGCTGATGAAATTTCACCCCAAAGCATAACTGAAAATTTAGTTGTGTTTAAAAAGTGCATTGATTAACCATCACCTTCTTAACCCTTTCGCGTCGATTGGGACATACTTTTCCCATCAAAAATTTGGTTTTGAAAATGCGACTTTTTTTATTTGTTAAACTTTTTTGTCTTTTAATTTATTTCTTTATTAGTACCTACCGCAATGACAAAAATAGCTTAAGTTTATTTTTTTAACGTAAGTACAGTGTGGGCTATATATGTGCCAGCCGTATATTTGTTTGGGTTTTATATGTCCCAATAGTAAAACAAACCACGATCAAGAAAATCATATTATTTATTTTTTTCAAAGAAATACAACATTAGGAGTGATAAGATGAGAAACATTCGTTACATAGTGGTACGTCACAGGCGAAGCATAACATGACCGTCCTTTTTTTTACTTTTTGCTGGGCATGACGGCATCTTCTTCTGGTTTTTGAAAGGATAGATGGTCTCCAATATTAATCATATTTTTAGAGGATAGTGTGGTCCTACCAAATGATCCTTTGCGAATTAAAGCAGCATTTTCACGTCCAATTCCTATCAGTTGTTCTGCCAGATTTACCAAGTATGTCAGAAACGGAGTATCTCTGTTACGAAGTTCCTTGAAGATTATTCAAGCATTAACTGCTATGGTTAACAATAGCTTGTAATAAACTTTTTTCCACCATTTTAATGACTTGCGGTCAATATCATATAGGCCTGTAAGCTGATCAGACAAGTCTACGCCCCCCATAAAGGAATTATATGTGTGTATTGCTTCGGGACAACTTAGTGTCATTTTTTTACCATCTTTACCAGTCCTTGCAACCTCAACTACATAATCAGTATCACAGTTACTCAGGTTACTTCTTTACTTCTTTAGTATCCATCCAATTGAATGCTGTTGTACCATAATTATTGCAAAGACACTGCATGTCTCCTCTTTTCACTGTCTTTTTATCAAATTGCTCAAATTTCGGAATATTCTTTCGAGTGGCTATGCAAGTTCCAACTTGAGGGAAAGTAAATTGTTCATTAAATTTACAGAAGTAAAAAAACGGTCATAACAAATAAGTACCTGGTTATCTCTTAAAGTTTCTGTCAATTTTTTTAATACTCGTTCACCTAGGGTGCCATCAAGGGTACCTGGTTCTCTTCCAGAATAAAATATTAAAATCGTAAACATAACCCGTATTAGAGTCGCAGCGTTCCCAAATTTGTATGCCTCTTTTGATTGGTTTTAATGGTAAGTATTGTTTTAATGATGAACGACCTTTAAACTTTGTTATAGACTCATCTATGGATTGAAATTTGCTTTCGGTTCTTGCTTTTGAGAACGTCGATTTGAGGCACGCAACAATATCTTCCAATATAATAAGTTTTACTGGCGTTATTTGGCTTTTGTGGATGGTTAAAATACAGTTTACTAGCCAGAAGTCTAAATCTATCTCTAGAGATAGCTTCTTTTATAGCCTGGTTGCCCAAAGACTTATGGGAAGCCCAATAATGCTGTATTGGGGGCAATTTATTATACGCTATTATAAAAAAAAAGTAAAAACACCCTGTTATAATCATTATTTCGTGTGAATCAGTTAGAATTTGTTTATTTCGAACCTCTTCAAGAATTTTTAGGCGCTCATTGGTACACTGGGCAATATAAATAAATAAAGAAGGTGGCATTAGTTTGAAAAAAATATCCAGCTTTGTACTTCCACGATTGACCTGAACTATTATTGTACAGTTGGCCTTTTCGGGGACCTTATACCGGGGTGAAAAATTATCAATTTCTTTCCAGATCACAATTGAACTATCAGCAGGAGAAGAGGCCGGAATATCAAGTTCGATATTTTCGTCCGAACTATTAGATAAATCAGGAAATCCATAGGCACCATCTAAATTGAAAGATGTTGATGGTTCATTAGAATCAATTTTCATTATCGCAATTTTTTTGTTCTTGCGTTTTTTACTAACCTCAAGAAAATCTGAATCATCACTCGAATCCGTTTATTCCTGCTCGTATTCGGATCCACAGCTCTTAAAGGGGTCTTCTTCTTCATCTGATGATAAACCTGCTTCTGCTAAAGCCTCTAGTTCTCTTTGTGTTAAACGTTTCCTAAAAAAGAGTTTTATATAAAAAATGCTGATGGGACGATAATAAACCAAAGTAAAAGTCGATGTGACATATGTGTCCCACAAGAATTTCCTAATTTACATGTAAAACATAAACACTTATCTTTAACAAATAATTTTAAAAACTTACCTAGACATATTCGAAAAAATATCCGTAATTATTTTAAGCTGTATAACAAGATGTTTGCTAAATTTGAAGCAAAAACAATAGCACGCTGTCAGTTAAATGCCTGTACTACTACCTATTCTAAAACCATTGACTGCGCTGCTTGAATGTTTTGTTGACAAGCATTGCTGAATGCGGATGGGACATCGGGCTATATAAAAATCATTGCATAATGTACCATCAGTATTTTTTGAAAGTTGGATGGGACACATATGACCCAACAGTAATTTCAGGCTATTAATTTACAAAATAAAGTCGACGCGAAAGGGTTAAGTTTAAATGTAAAATTAAGAACATTAGTCCTAAAAAGTTTGAAAAAAATACCTACAGTTACACCATCCATTTATGTTCCTTGGGTCTTTATTAACCTTTTAATTAAGAATATGTACATCATGCAAACAATGGCAAAAGTTGTATATTGTCTGTATCTTATTACTGATGTTGAATCATTTAAATCAAAGTAATACATATGAAAAAAATTAACTCTAAGGTGCATCAACGGGATATACTTCACTCATTGATACCCCATCTCTCAACTTCACCGGTTGGATGGATACCAAATATTACTGTCATTGTATTTTTTATCGGAGAAAACAACAGTGAAGTTCACTTTACGTAAACATCTTAAAAAATTAATTCTCAGAAATGTTACTTCTTAAAACTGAATCATTATTGCCATTAGCCAAGGCATTAATGCTGACACAGAAAAGTTCAAAATAATTTTAATGGACACGGGCAAGTGAGTACTGGAGTAAAATAAAATGCATTACTTAAATGACAAAGAATGAATTACAGAAGATAGAATTTGTAGGTTCAGATGCAATTGAGCAATAGAAAGAATTAACGATAAGCCAGTTAAACCCTTAAGAATAAAGAGGGGTTTTAATGGATTCGATGTCTCAGGTTACCTTTAGTAAATCTTCGGTGAGTCGCATCTATTTAAATGTTGAAATATTGAATTTATATAATTACTGTAGCTGTATTTGTACCTAGCCGTTAAGAATCTTTATCCTAAATAGTTTTTTGAAAAAACGACATTGAATTTCCTTAATACGATATCTGCCTTGAGCGGAACACAATATCATAATAAGCTTACAAAAGCTCATTATCTTTGACTTAAAGGGACTAGGACTCTTAATCCATTACAAAGAGTTTTTAATTAAATTTAATCTGGGTCATGAAGCATTGAGAATACCGATCCGTCGGTATTCTCAATGTATATTAGGATACCTGGAGTTTCTCACTGCACACTGTGTTTAAGATAAAGAGAGGTAGTTTCTAAGAAGATAATGAAATAAAGGGTTAAAACTCTTATATTAGGAAAAAAGTACGACTTGAAAGATTACTTATGGTTGCAGAGACAGCGAACCACCTTTGTTTTGAAAAATACATAAGCTCTACATTAAATAATTGCTTGCACTAGCCCAGAACGAAATTCTATAGCGTTAATGTGACTCCATGAATGCAAAATCAACAGATTTACCTGTTACAGGACTGACAGGGATTTTTATTCGAGAGAGATCAAATGTAAGAAAAAAATTGGGGGTATTATCGATGATCTCGTTACTCTAAAGAAGTTAATGGCAGTTAGACCCTTAATTGCTGTATTGCAACATTTTGTTATTATCATTACATTTAAAAGAGAGAAACTTAGTTTTACCAGACTTCAATGTCAATCGGTTAGAGTTGCACAAATATTTTATTTTATAGAGATGATCCACTGACAAAGTAAGTCAAATTATGATGGCGGTATCATGAGCAAATAGAGTCAAAATTGTATAAATCTGGAGTTTTGCTGGATTAAAAAAAACTATATCTAAAATCGACACCTGAGGGCATTTGCATCCACAAAATCTTACAAACAGTCCATCAGGCATAAACAATGGTTTGAAGTTTTAAATATTGGTATCTAGTTGTTATTCAAAAATACATTTTATTAAAATTCAATTTTTGATATAATAACCTTCATTAAGGGGTACGTTAAACTTGCAGATCGCTGCATGTCAAAACTAGCTGGTTTTTGGCAATAACTATCATATTTTTGTAATAAGATAAAAAGCTTTTGAATTTTACTTTATATGTGCCATTGACGAAGTCATAGTTTTGAATTATGCCACCGGATCATGAGCAAATAAAGTCAAAATTCCATAAATCGAGATTTTTGCGAAATCGTTAATCTAGAGAGAAAAAAAAAGACATATAACCATTACCTGAAGACTTTTGTACTCACAGAATTAACTACATAAAAATAGTGGTTTGAAGTCTTTAATGTAAGTATATGATGATCATTTAAAAATAAAAAGAAATTTTGCTATATATACATTTTTGACAGCCTTTATTAAATGGTACGTTAATTTTGCTGATCACAAATATAGCTGGTTTCTATCAACAATTGTTAAATTTTTTAAATTATGATAGAAAAATAAATTTATTAATCGAATATAACTTATTGCCACGTAAAATGATATCATCTCCTTGCAATCCTTTTTCATCATTGATTCGTACTTAAATTGCTTTTTAGAAATCAAAAAAATAGTTACTATAGAATCATTGTTAACTAAATATTTAAAACAAAGTATATGAATTTAGTTGGTAGATAAATCGATATTTATAAAATGATGGAATAGTTCTACTTACCTATAAATTGTAGAATAAGTGATGTTGAATGTGGCACACAATTATGTGTTTTTTTTCGTAATGTTTATGATATAACAAAGCTTTAAGTGTTAGAAAAATACATTTGATTTTTGTTTATAATCTTTTTTTTCTTGAGAACAAAGTGTAAATTACCCAATAGGCAATATTATTTCATATAAATAAAATGCCAAAAAGTTGTAAAGTATACAATAATAGAAAAAGCTGTGGGTAATCACTTTAATGTTATTGCATACATTTTATTTACCAAGCACAAAAAAATAAAATAAATAAACAAAATAAAATTTTAGCGTAATAACTAATGTCACTGCCAATACCCTTAAAACCATTAAAGCAGTAATCCATCACGTAAAGGGGCGGCAACAGTAATAACATAAACGTGATCTTTAGCATAATTGTATCATTAGAATTTGTTTTAATAAGGATTTTTTCAAGTTTGTAATTTTTCAAGATACGACTCTATATTATGTACTTATATTGAAATGTAGGAATGCTTTAAAACTACCATCCTCCCCTTTCTCCCTCTTGTACGTAAGTCTTGTATATATTTAGTGTTGTAGTTAGATTTTAAAATGATAAGATGCACTTACTTCACCGTATGTTAGAATAGATTTTATTGGTTGCTGGTTTTGTTCAGGCTAAGATATATGAACTTAAAAGTTATTAATTCGTTGTTAATGAAAACAACTTTGAAAAGCTATTGAGAAATACAAGGTGTCACATTTCTATTTAGACACTAAATACAAAAACACATTTTTTAGTATCTTAACGTTCTAATATTTAGAATGTTTAAAAACTCTTAATCTTTGTCATACCAAGTTATTTCTTACCTTTATTAAAACACTAAAAAACTGTTTTTCAACTAAATATCTTGAAGATATTTAGTATGTATATAGTGTCTGAACTGCCTGGGACACCTTGTGTAATTCTTTGGAGAATTTTATTATTGTAATGCTTACAAGTTTTGTGAATTATTATAAGTAACAGATTAATACTCTCAGTTTCCTTTACTCGTTTCTAACAAAATATGATTACGTATGCCAATGTATTTGTTTTGTAGATCATCAAGTTATAGAAGTAAAGTAGTTGACTCACTAATAAAGCTGGATTTAAAACTTCTGGTTTACTGGCTTCTATTTGCTGACTTACTTATGAATAAGTAGTAGAAATCGGCATTCCATTTTAATTACTTAAAAAAATAAAATCTATTGAGGTCAAAACGTTGAGAAATACGTTTTTTACTTAATTCGTCATATATTTTGACACGGTTCTAGTAATCAACTGGTATCTCATTTGAACCTGGTTGGTGAAGGTATTGGGTGCTCGTAATATATTCGCTTTAAAGTATTAATCTTTTGAATGTAAGAGTTAATTTTCAACATCTAAATTAATTGGTAGATTGAGTACAACAATATATCCCTTGAATGTCGTCCATTTTTAAAATTTTATACCTCTCACTCAATTTTGGTTAGTTAATCAAAAAATTGAATAAAAGGTTTTACATTAGTTACTTTCATATTTGACTTTATTCGTCGTATCTTCTGTTAATCGATTAATAATGACAAAGATTTTGATTTAAAATAACATATTCATGATCCATGAAATAACAGATCTAACTAATAGTTTGTTCAGTTTTGCCTAATTTTATATATGTGACAATTAAATTTAAGTTCTCGTTTTTTTCTTAACATGGCTTGGACTTTCTGAGTAATCTTTGGCTGTAATTTTCTTTACTTCTGTTTATTGAACAATATTATATTCTGTTAAAACAGGTCATGTCTTACTTGTAGCTTTCTGAAATGAGTAAGGCCTTTAGTTGACTCTGAGTTCCCTTGGTAATTGACATCTAAACGAAAGGCTATGAGTGGTTTGTCGTGTGTTACCGCCTTTAGAATTTAGTCTATTCAGTTTTGTTACAAGATCTTATGATAATTCTATATCCAAATCCCTCCACAAAGTGGTGTTACTCACGAACCAGGGTGCTCCCGTGATGATGCAGAAGACCCTGTTTTCCACAGCCTTAAGTCGCCCAAAGTGTCTGTTCTTCATGTCCAGGAAGAACAGGCATTACTAAGGATTGACTTCAAATACACCTTGTAAAACTTAAGGCCTTGAAATCCTAAGCAAAGTACTTATGTGCATTTGCCTTGCTGTTTGTAGATGTGCATGTTGTGCCCAGTTGAGGTGTTGGTCGAGGAGATATTTTACGTATGTAGCCCAAGGAAAATTCAGCTCTTTACACTTTCGTCTATCGAGCAAAGGTCTTTTACGCCTTCTAGAAAATATAATTGCTTCCGTGGATTGACCTGTAATATCCATTAGTCTATTCATACCATTTGCTGATCAAAGTAGCGCTGAAGGCGTGGGCGCAGCCAGTTTTCTATGCAGCTATTGTTGTTAAGGCTATGTCTTCGGCCAACTAGTAAATCTGTGTAGACTTCATTGTAGCTTAGTCGGATATGTAGCTGTTAGACAGGAGTTGAGAAAAGTGTGTACAAGTTGTAGTTTGCGTATAGCCGGCCCCGGCAACGCGGTGGGTATATACCTGCCTAGCAGTCGTGTGGCCCTGGGTTCGAGTCCCAGAATTGGCATGGTCGTTTATGATGTCCGATTTAGTTTAAATACTTAAAAATTATATTGAGGCTTTTCGTGACTAAATGTGCTCAGCACAAGGTCAATAAATGAATTTAAAAAAAAAATAGTTTGCGTATAAGGCCATGAGGTCACATCTTGTCAAATTCCTTGGAGATGTCGACAAGGACTGCACCTATGTTGCGACCACGGTGTCTGAACTCTTATTGTGGTAGCTTGTAGGTAATTTAGGATTTCACATTTTTCCCGTCAATCTTGGAATTGGTGTAGAGGTTCTGGACCCCTAAAAACTGGACTCAAAGGTTTCTATGAAGGGCTCAACTTTTTGCTAGGGATCGTGAATGAGGATGCCATTCACCTCAGTATATATCAATTTTTTCTTGCCCTTGTAATAAGATTTTGAGCAAGCTTAAAAAGCTCCTTGGGGTTGTTGTGGATGTTATCATCGATTCCAAGTTTTTCCCAGCTATATCTCGCTGGTGTGTTCATACAGCATAGTCTTCCGTCGATCCTGCGGTTCGCCCTTTATAGTAAGTTTTTGAAGAATGAGTCATTTATCTTAAAGGCATTACTCTTTTAGTAGCAGAGAGTACTTTTCTATTGTGGTCTTTGATGGCCTTTCTGATCTCAAGGAGGAAAGCTTGGTTAGAGGAGAAAGAAGCTTGGACAGCATCGAAGGAAGCAGAATTGGTAATAATAGAACTTGCCCTGTAAACGCGTCCCTGTAAGTATGTTTCTATGGCGGTCTCTGATGGCCTCTCTAATCTCAAGGAGGTGAAAGCAGTAGTCCTTTTCGCAGCTTAAGGAGGATTGGTAATGAGAGAATTTGTTGAGTTTTTAAAGGATTCACTGTAACTACGTATCACTGTGCATTGTTTGAATTTTTACAGCTGGTTGGTTGCCATTTCGAACTTTAAGATAGACCGCAAGGTGGTCAGAAGTGAGGTCTTGAATGACTTGAATTTGTAAGATAGCTGGAGTGTTTTTGATAAAAAAAAATGTCTAGGATATCTAGTCTGCCTATAAGGGATAAGTGAGTGGATTCGAAAAGAAGGTTATCTCTATGTTGATTGGTGTTTGGTTAGTTAAATTCTGGGCATTTATACTGATTTTTGATTTTCTTGAAGCCGACCCCGGTAGCACCGTGGGCAAAGCGTTCACGATGCAATCGTGTGGTCTCGGGTTCGAATCCCGGCATGGGCATGGTTGTTTGTGTTTGTCTTATAAAAAGCAAAACATTGTGGTTCGGAACCCACGTTAACCTGTAGGTCCATAAACAACAATATTGGGCGGCCGTCGAAATACGACGCGAGTCCATTGTATTTGACGACAAGAAGACTTTCTTGAAATAGTAATTGGTTAGATTAATTGACTTAAACAGTGCAGAAGGTTGTTGCGAAGAACGTTTGATAGATCATAGTTTAGGCCTTAGAAATGTCAATCCGGCTGAGAAGTTAGGCATTTTAATTACCAATCTTAGTCACTAGCAATATTTAATGTTATTCTCTGCTAAGATCCAGAAACCTCCTCTGTGGGCCTGTCTTAACCGTCCATCTCAGCAGAGTCCTTCTATCATACAAATTCTTTAACAATGCGATAGGTACACATTTTGTTTTGTCGATTGTGTGTTCAGAACCTACCTCCAATTTCCCAAAGCCGTCAAGTAAGAGACTTTGCCTATTTTCTATTTGTTACCAGGGCTACGTGAAAGGCCTGGGATCCAGACAAATTGCATCTGTGAACAAGTTGTAATTTGCGTGTAAGTCTACATCTTTTATCTTGTCAAATTCCTTATCTTTCCGTCAGATGTCGAGGAAGACTGCACTTGTCATACGTCCACCATATTTGAACTCTTATTGTGCTAGTTTCTAGGTCCTTTAGAATTAGTCTTTTCATAATTTTTCCGTCGGTCGTGAGATCGATGGAGGGGCTTAGAAAAAACTTGCCTTTAAGGCTATCGACGAAAGATTCATCTATGATATATAAACTCTTACTAACTAGGAGCTCACTTTATTATCCAAAATAGCCCCAACGGCGACTCCGCTCATAAGAGCAGATTGAGACGAATGGTATTTGAGCGTTTATGATATTGGGTTCTCGGTATATGTGTATATCACTGACTTTGTGTAGATACATAGGAAATTTTAGTAAAGTTTTTCTATCGAAATCAGATAAGAAAACCCTTAATAATCTTTCTTTGTGAGATTCAGTCATCCTATTCATTTCTAATTTAACATTTAATATATCTTATGAATATTGTCCATTTCTTAGATTTTTTATCGATATTTTCCTCGTTCAATATTCTATTTTGCTACCAAAATTACGATAATATTTTTTGGTTTTTAACTCTCAAGTTTTCTTTTTCAAATAACAGTGTCACGTCATAATTTACACGTTTAAAATGAAAAACCCAATGTATTAATGTCTGCGGAAGAATAAGCAGACGAGACCATTGAAGTTCATCTAGATCATAATTGTCATTGTCATAATCATGATTTGTCTAGATCAGTGTTACTCAAACTTTTTTCGTGATGGAACCCTAAACTCTAAACTAAAAGCAAAAGCAGTTATATGTGAATTGTTTATTAATAATCATACAAAGAAGATAGATACAGTAAGTAGTGAGTTAGTAAGCAAATGATAACACTAAGTTCATTTAATGCAAGGCATGTAATTGTTTTTTATTCCTGATCAACTGGGTAACGTCAGGCTTGATAGAAGAAAGTTGAATTCTCATGTCTGGTTCGGCATCCAGTCTATTGCGTTATTTTGTTTTTGTAGCTGTATATGCTGAAAATCCCCTTTCCTTGTAGTGGCAGGTTAATCCGTTAAGTTTTCCGAACATGTCTGCTAAAAATGCTAGTCTAAATAACCAGCTTTTATCGGACAAACGGTCTTTTAAATTAAAAGGAACATATGTAAGAAAAGCTTCTAATTCTGTTCTTAGTTCAAAAAGCCTTCTCAAAGTTTTACCCCGAGACAACCATTTCACTTCAGTATGGAGCAATAGTGTTTTATGATCGAATCTTCACATAATATTGAGAAAAATCGGGATTGTAGTGGACGTGACTTGACAAAATTAATTATTTTTACTGACTCATCAAGAACCAATTTTAGATTTGGTGGCATTTTCTTAACCGCGAGTGATTGTCTATGCAGGATGCAGTGGCTGGAACTACAATTTGGCGCTTTCATTTTTATTCGTGATATTGCTCCTGCTGTTCTATCTGTCATTGCCTTGGCTCCATCGGTACAAATATCAATGCAATCATTCCAATCGAGTTGGTTTTCTTCAAAAAATATTTTAATCGTGTTAAAAATTTCTTCTCCGGTTGTGTTAGTAGGCAGCGATGAGCACATAAGCAAGTCTTCTTTGAGTGAATGTTTATATGGATATCGCACAATTACTAGCAAGATGGCCAGTCCAGCAACATCAGTCGACTCATTCATTTGCAAGATTTGATTTGATTTGATTTGATTTGATTTGATTTGATTTGGTCATTTTAATGACAAATAGTATCTCTTGACCAACTTGGCAACCATCGAATCATCTCGAATTCCTCAGAAACTTCGGAGAGCCAGACGATTTTCTCCGAAGTACGCGTCGACGGACAAGCACGAGAAACAGCGCGACGAACCGAGGTCATTCGATTGCTTATAGTCCGGGGGCGAATGATAGCGTACGAGTAACGCTGTAACATTTCGATGTAATGTAATGTAATATTTTCGATCGGTCATTTACTTAATAATACATATATTAAATTTTCGTATATGTACCAGTAACACCTATAAGTAGGCGTTTCATTTTGGTTGTTTATTTTTATCTTAGGTAACTTTATTTTTGTAGGGTCTACTTTAATACATGCATTCATTTATTATGACTGCTGGCGGAGCCCTACCGGAGCACCGGGGCTCCGCGGAGCACACTTTGAGTAACGCTGGTCTAGATCATAATTGGTATGATTATGTGGAATTTGAAATATGATTCGATTTTGTCTATGTCTTCTACTCGTCCTGAATTCCAATTTCAGGGGAGCAACAAGGGACTTGAATGTTATATAGAAAAAGTTATACGTTTATAAACCTAATATTTCCATCTTGCCTAAATGGGTATCCAAGCCTATTAGCCTTACGAATTTGTTTTGTAACTTTACCAAATTATGGTAACAAGCCGACGAAACCAAATTTAAAGATCGATCTTACAAGAAAAACATCAATTAGAACACTATCAAAGTGTTAACCACCCCAAAGATGTGATTCTATATTCGAACAATAATATCATGATATTTACTCATAATTAATGTCATCTTGTTCGTTCGACACCTTAAAGCGGACGAAAATTGTCATAAGTAAATGACAAAAACTTATCACCAATGTCCAAACTGATGTGACTGTGACCTCTATGACACTTGCAATGAAACTTAAAATTAATAAAATATTTCCATCTTCTACCTGCCAAACTTCTACTTCAACATACGCCTGCACAAATCAATTTAGCAGGGCCAGAAGAAAGAAGGTCAAATCGATCAAAAGTCTTAGAAAAGTCTGCATAGACAGAGTCAACCTGGATCCCTTTCTCGAGCCTATAAAATGTTTACAGTCCTAAATCTGCTTGATTCATATTAGTTTTTTAAATAACTTGGGAATCTTAGAACTTTGCAAAAGCCCCTGATTTCTATAGTGCATTCAAAACGCAAGAAGCCAGACATAAAGAAATACAAACGATGTCTCGAAGTGATTCAGTTGGCACGCATCACGTTTATGTCTGGCCTCCTGATTTTGAATGAAAAACCATAAAGACCTATTAAACAACTTTTTAATAAGGATTGCCAAAATAAAATGGCACTTCTTCAGTAAGAACACAAGCGATAACCTCGGAGGCAAAGATGAAACTGATTCCAGCATAGCCTTTCCTATTTGATGGCACAAATAAGTTTTTTTCGGGTAATTGGGTGACTCAAGAGTAGCCCTTCAGAGATACCTGAGAAGTAACAAAATGGTTGATAAGCAGAATACACTTGTTTTACAGTGTTTTACCTTGTACTACAATCTGCGATATAAATGCTGAAGAAATAAGTATGGTGGGATTAAATGGGTTAATATTGATTGAAATTGAAAAAATTGAACCTTCTAATAACCTACTATATAGTCACTTTCTTTCTTCCTAAATATTATCTTCTTTATATATGCTGTCATTGATTAAAAAAGATTTTACTAATAAAACACACATACATTGGCATAGTTTATTTGTAAAATTACAAATTACTTACAATTACTATTGACTAAGGACAGATATCTTAGCCTACTTTAAACCATAAAACAAAAAATTTCTTGTTGTAATTTTATATATTATATTATGTACAGTTAATTTAATAATAAAGTCACTTTTGTTAAAAAATGACTATGACGCGACGCGTCCCTTAAGCGTACTTCTATATGATTCTGTTACAATTTAAAATGTTTAATATGTGTATATATATTATGACTTAAATATGGTTAATATGTTGTTTTTCTTTTTTAAATATTTATGTGAAATAATTGTCAGAAGATGTTCCGATAACAATAATTAACACTGAACTACGAAATTCTTGCGGAACTCATGTATCGAAAAAAAAATCAATCTTAAAATAATAATTATCTTCCATATTATATCTGGTTTTATTATAATTTTTATATTTTATGACAAAATTGACGATTATTATTTATTTAAGCAATAGTATATTAAGATTGATTCTTTTTTATCCAAGCCTCCATATACATAATTAGTGTTTATACTCAAGCGCATTATAAAGAAATTATTTGCGGTGCTATAGCTAGATGGCAGCGTTTTACATTAATTTTTTGAAAATATTTGTAGAAATGCACACTATATAATAAAATAATACGTCTTTAAAGGCCGCTGTCTGAATTTCACTTAGGAATGTTCTGTAGAAACTTGAAGAATTACTAATAGACTGTCTATAAGAAATCGGTTTTTAATGACTCAACTGACTTAGCGAATCAAAATTCGCAAATAATATATGGACTACGTTATGAATTTATCGCCAATTAGTTGTAAAAAATGTTTTTTTTTTGCGTTATATTTTAATACTTCATAAAGAAATTTACATAAAAAAATTCAAATCAAAATTAGGCTATTTCTAATTTTTCTACTTTTTGTCAACAATTATTTAGTTGGATTTTCGAAAAATGACTAACTTGTTCTAACGACTAGATTTTGTGACAGTCATTTGACTAATGCCTTGATAACTTTAAAATGCATAACCTATTGATGCACGATCCTCGTTTTTTGACTCTAAATAATTTAGATTATTCAGGGTTTTAAAGTTCATACTGCTGGTTCATTAAATTCGTGATAACAAGTATAGTCCTTTTTTTTAATTTAATAACTTAATATTTACAGCTGATTATTAACAAAAGAAAAACAAGTAAATTTGGCAGTAACTCACTATATTTAGTATAGTCTTTAGTTACTATGTTTAGTATAGTTTTTATAGTCTTTATTTTACCCTGTAGTAATTCACATAAAGCAAAAAAGAAAAACATTTTGGATATTTCTTAAAATACAGCGACAAAAGCGAGTCATTTATAGCTAATTAGCAGCAAGAAAGTTAAAAGTTAAGGAACATTCAGGGAATCATCTGTGCCTGTACTTCTAAATGATTTAAATATGTTCCAATGATAAACAGAGACCTTAAGTAGATAAAACATAATCAAACTCAATTGCTAATTTTTTTATTTTTTTATTTCTCTGACCCAGTAATGTCAAAATAACATCGGGTTTTCTGAATCTGTATAAAATATGTATTCAAAAGACAAATAATTTATATATCAGCATCGAATAATCCATAAAAAGTTTCTAAAGGGATTTTTCAGGAAGATTTTCTGATGGTTCAGTACATTAAAATATGGTGAAATATTCCTTGAAGGATATAAGCGCCATCAGAGATTTGTTTATAAAAAACCACACAATCTCCCAATAAATCATTAGCAAAATAGCAACTTTACCACATCATAAGCCCACGTTTTATTTGAGACATTATTAATTACTTGAAACAAAAATTGGAACGAATTTCGATTTTGAGGAAACAAATGTAAATAATTATTCGAAAATCAATTTGGATAATATAGAGTTTATCTATATTATCTATCCGTAAATTTTAAATTTAACAGTTTATACTATAGACATATTATTTTTTTAACAGTTATACATTTGACGTCATATCTTACATTTGAGACACCCTGTATAAACAATTTTTACAATAAAATAAAGGCAATTAAAATACTAGTTGACGGGTCTGAGCATATTTCCAAAAAAAAAAGAACACCTTTGATTTAGTGAATTTATTCCAAGTTAGAGACTCGCATTGTAAGGGTAGGCCAATTTAACAAATAATTATTAATAAATAATGATGATGTAACTTCAAATGGCCTCAACTTGAAAGAACGAGTTTTTAATTCGCTCTCATGGACATTTTTCATTTGTAGATTATAAATTAAGCAACTAAATCAAATCTTAGACTCAATCAAGCTCACACAAACATCTTAGGCACTTTTGTAAAATAAACAATGAATTAACCAATAACCAAAAAGGCAAATAAATTCACTTAAAATATCTAAAAGGCGAGAGCCAGCCAATGCAAAACACCTATAGTTGACTGACTTTCAAATTATTTAATTAGCAATTTTGTCAATTGTGAATATACTACGGATATATTAAAATTGACAGTCGTAACAGGCTGTGACTCTAAACAAACACCATCTAAAATTGAAAACGTTTTTCTTAGAAACACATTAAATGATAAAAAATTACTAGCACTCCATCCTTTAACATTCATCAAATCGTGGTTTAACATACCTCCGAGAATAGTAATGACCTCGACTATTCCAAAAAAGAGTGGTATCTACAAAAGATTAAAAATAGGCAGTCATATAAAACAGTAAAATAAACATCAGAGTAAAGGCACAGAAAATTTACAATTGCACTACAAAAAAATGTATAATTTAAAGCCATAAATACATACAAATAAAATACTTTCAATGGAAAAATGTGAATTTCAAACCTAAATTGGGCTAAAATCTTTCGACAAAATACTTTGTAAGCCTATAGTAGCTTTTACTTAACAAAAAAGCCTTTGTAGAGCCTCTAAATGCCAAGCTAGCGTTACTTTGTCATATGGATAGACAATCTAACATAGGAACATGCGGAATATTATAACGTAGTATACGCCCTAGTTAGTATTATAAAGCTTTTTAAAAATAAGGCAGACTGTTTTTAAATTAAAAACACAGCACATAGTAAGAATTTTGTGTCTAAGAAATAAGATACGACAAGTTTCTTTAGAACCAACCCTAAATAAACATCTAATAGCCCTCTTTTGTAAAATAAAAACCTTCTTAAAGTACCTCTTTAAGCACCCGCCCCAAAAGCAAATACCAAAGCGAAAATGAGACTGAATTAAGAAATAATATAAAGCATATATTATGCTCATATGATTTTCAAACTTTAACCCAGAATCAATATAGGGGAGAGTGGTACACAATGACACAATTTTTAGTAAATCCACTCTAGTGTGCGATTTTAACGTTTCAAAAATCTGCATTTAAGATGTCGATTTGTGTATATATATTCCCATAACATTTAACAGTTACTGAAATGAAAGAAAAAAACACAATTAATTACATAGAAATTTTTAAAAATATTTATTTCTGCATTTGTATCAATGTGTACCGCTAGTGGTACAGTTTGACACATAAGGTAGTTTACAATGAAACACATTGGAATAAATATATTAATACAAAAAATCTTTATGTTTTTACGTTTATATCAGCGTACAATCATATTGTTAAACTCTAATCCAAATTTATAATAAGAAGAAAGCGTTTTGTTCTTTGTATTTATAGGTTTCGGTAATAACATAATGAAATCCGATTTCAGTCTCGTATGAATATCAGGAACATCCGGAAAGTAAAATGAATTAGACACCTTAGCATTTCTTCTTAAATATGAAATTTTAAACTCATTAGAATTTATGACTTCCAAAATTTTAGCGACATAGTGGATGCTATTTTCAAATTTCACTAATACAAATGAGTCTTCTAAAATTGCAGTTGTTTCGGTAATTGCAGTAATCGTGTCATCTTTCTGTTCCTCCATCATATGATATTGGAGATCAGTTCAGGTTAATTTATCATCCGAAGAGTCCGCTAACTGTAACTCTGAACTTTCAGATTCCGTTTCTGATTCACTCTCACTTGTCTTTTTCTTTTTACTTTGTACGTCCTTTTTATACTCTTTCTTGTCTAAAACTTTCGATATTATTCGTTTTACTTTTGTCACTGTCTTAATATTTGGGATTTTATCTTTTTCTGTTTTGTAAGAAAGCTCTTTCATTTCCGGCGTGCTGGTTAACATAATACTTTTCTTCGATTTCCGTGTTCGATTTGAATTTTTCCTGGGCGCAGCCTTTGGGAATCCTTGAAACTCAAATGGCGTAGTAAAGGAACTCTCTGATGTCGACGCTATTTCAAGCGTTGAGTTTTCCTCATCTAGTCCACATTCCCTAATTTTCGTTGCACTAGATAAATCAGCGCTGGAGGTAGCTGCAATGCTTGTTGACGATATATCATTAATAATGGTAGCTTGTATTACCACCATTCCTTTTTGTGTATCGTCGTTTTCTAAATTATCTTTTTGTCTGTCAGTAATCGAGGATGAAAGAAAATCAGCTTCCATAAAAATATTTTTGTTAAACGGGTAGATTCCTGTAGATTTGAAATCGTTTATAATATTTTCAGGAGTCATAGATTCTGAGTGAGCTATACCGACACATTCTGCAATTTGGTATAATGTCATAGGAACTCCAGGATGGTTAAGAAGCCACGAATCAGTTGCACTGTTGTAAAAATTTTTGAAGGAAAAAAATACTGACCTATCTAAAGGCTGCATCTTGTTGCTTGTGTGTGGAGGTAGGATTAAAATGATTATGCCATTCGATTCTGCTTTTTCTGCTATCTCCAAAGACATATGTGTTTCGTGATTGTCATATATTAATAGACATGGATTTTCTTTCGTAGTAGAAGTATACTTAATAAAATAATCTATTACTCGGGTGAAAAGGTCTGCGGTCATCCAGCCACTTGGATTGGTTAGTCCCAACGTTCCTGGCGGTGCTCCATTTAACATAAGGTTATTAAATTTTTTACGTGGGAAAATAATTGCTGGCGGTAGAAATGTTCCATCTGCTCGAACTATTGCACAAGTAGTAGCTAGTAATCCTCTTTCGGCACTTGTGCACTGGCTTAACTGCTTAACCCCTTTTTGTGCTTAACCCCTATTTTATGAGGCCGCTGGACGGTTGTTGTAGCCGTTTAATCTAAATTATATATTCGGATATCTGGAACAACTGATGGGTGTTTTTTATATATTTGCTTTAAATGTAAAAAAAATCATTTTGTACTACCTGCACGTGTTTGCAATGCATGCTTTAAATTTTAATTCAATGTAAATGCAAAGCTTGAAAAATTTTGGCCCCAATATTTATAGGTTAAAACTTATACATCACAGGAAGTAAAATGAAATATTAATAAAAACTATATCTATTTATTTGAAGGTAACATACCTTTCTATGTTCGATCCTCTTTTTAATATTTATCGACACGAAAACAGAAAACGCTCTGTAAAATCTTTGTTGGTCGGCATACGAAAACTAACTAATGGTGGCTGACGCAATATTGTATGGGTCGTTCGCGACAGCGCTAGTGAAATTGTGGCGGCAAATTTAAACGAGTAAATAGCAGTGCTTCATTGTGTACTATGTGTCAATGTGTACCACTCTCCCCTATAACCCAAAAATTTGCATAGATCAGGAGACGACATTATATAATTATTTAAAAAACATCATTTGAGGCACAATTGAATTTTAATATATTTGTTTTAGAAATATTAAAGCATAATTTGTTAGCATCACATTACCTTTTTACGTTCTATAAATCTATATAAATCTTTGCTTCAAGCTGTTCAGAACTTACATTTTACATAATGGTAGTATCGTCTGCAAATATGGTAAAATGGCTATATATTAAAATATGAAGCAAATCTTTATATAGATTAAGAATAGGAGAGGTCCCAACACTGATCTTTGAGGTACACCTATGCTAGTTTTCATTACCCATTTGGATCTTTGGTTTTGAAAGTTAAAGGTCTGCATTCTCTCCATCAATTATGACCGGAACCACTACAAAACCCTTCGATTGAATCCATATGCTTCCAATTTACTCAGCAGTATTCTGTAGTTGACACAGTCAAAGGCTTTTGACAAGTAACAGAATACTGCGGCAGCACAATCACCATTGTTAAGCCCCATATTTAACCTTTCCAGAAAATTAAAGATAGCATCCGTAATGATATTGGCATAGATAAGTGACACAAGTATTCCTAAAAATACACTTGATTAGTGCTAGTAGCATAATTTAAGATATGTGCAATATTGCAATAGGAGTTATTCATCTGGCTAGCATCAAGGTGTGAGGTCAGAGGTGATAAGTTAGGCTCTGCTTGTCTGCTTCTTAATTTGTTGACTATTCTCCACGATTCTTTTAATTTATAATTCGAATTTAAAATAATTTGTTGGTAACAGTTATATTTGGCAAATTTTATGATTTTTTTTATACATTTTCCGATAATTATATTAAAAAGTCATAAACTATATATTATGAGAGAAATACTTCTGATGTAATGCAATGCTTTCATATTTTTACTACATATTTTTATACCTCGTGTAATTCAAGGTTTTTTTAATTTGTTTTTTATAATGATTATGAAAAAGGAATCGCTAAATAATAAACACAAAGTTTTATAAAAGAAAAAGATCTTAAGGAATCTTATTTTATCAAAAAAGACTGCTCATGCTAAATTCAAAAGTACTAACTTAGCTGCAGATTATGTCCTGATTGTTAACCAACGTACTCAATGTAAAGTTTATACTGAGCAATACTATAGATCTTACATTGCTATCTTAAATGAGTCAATTCAATCTGACACCACACAATTTTTGCATCGTATTAACTCCCTAAATAAAAGTCACGGTATCCCAAATGCTATGCATTTAAATGGTATTTCAGCAGATTCGGGGAGAATATTGCAAACCTATTTTCTAGTGCTTATCACTCTGATGAAGTTGATCTCACTAACTTTAATTTTCCAGGATTAAATTCGGTCGACATGCCTTTTATCCAGTTCACCCTGTCTGAGGTTTTTAAATCTATATTTGGTCTTAAGGACAAACTGAGTTATGGTCCTGATAATTTTCCTACCTACTTCCTAAAAAGATGTGTTTATAGTTTGTCTAGACCTTTGTGTACATTATTTAATTTGTCTTTAAAATTACAAACTTTCCCTGAGAAATGGCGTGACAGCTTTATAACTCCTGTATTCAAAAATGGCTATAGGGATGATATAAAAAATTACAGACTCGTTGTTATGTTATCTGCTATCCCTTAGGTATTTCAGCTTATCCTGAACAATTGTCTTATATAAAGGTCTCTTAATCAACGAGCAACATGGGTTCGGGTAGGGTAAATCTACTTCTACACACCTTGTATTATATCATGACTTCATTGTCAGAGCTTTCGAGAATGGTCATCAGGTCGACTCCATCTATACTGATTCCTCAAAGGCCTTTGACACAGTCATCCACTCATTGCTGATTTTTAAATTAAGATGCTATGGTTTCCCTAAGTGGTTTCTTTCTTGGCTAAATAGTTACCTGCATAAAAGGATACAATTTTTTTAAGGTGAGGAGTTCACTTTCAGTTCCTATTTTGGTCACTTCAGGGGTACCTCAGGGGTCACATTTGGGGCCTCTACTCTTTAATTTATTTATTAACGATATTTTTAGTATTATCAAATTTTGCCAATTCTTATTATTTGCAGACGACCTAAAGCTATTTTTACATAATTTAAACTTGTCTGATTGCCTGATGATACAATCAGACATAGATTCTCTATATAATTGGTCTGTCTCTAATGGCTTACATCTTAATAAGGATAAGTGTTTTATCATTTCTTTTACTAAATCTAGAAAAGATGTCCCATTTGACTACCACATAAATTGTAATATACTTTCAAGAGTATCGCTAATTAAAGATTTGGGGGTGTTGTTTGACAGTTCCCTGACTTTCATACCCCATATAGTTTGTCTAGTAAAGCCCTTTGTACTTGGTTTTATAACTAGAAATACTCAAGACATTTCAGTAGCTGCCTTCAGAGTTTTATATCTTACACTTATTCGTAGTGTCATGTCTTATTCTTCCATAGTCTGGCCCCCTTATTATGCTAACCATATTTACAGTTTTGATAAGGTCCAAAATAAATTTCTCAGGACTTGTGCCTGGCGATTAAATGTACGAGATGAGTCTTTATTGGAACTTAAGTCAAGGCTAAATATGACTTCTCTTGAGGACTATCGAACTAGGTGTGATATGATATTTCTTCACAAGTGGATTAATAATGCCATTGATTGCCCTGAATTGTTATTGCGGATAAACTTTAGGTGCAATACCAGAGTTCATAGAGAGACGTCCCTTTTTCTGGTTGAATGTCACCATATAAATTATGATAAATTTTCTTCAATTAATCGACTCCACATGTTGGGAAATAGATTTAGTCAGGCTTTTGACTTAGTGGATTTAAAGCCTTCAAAACTTAAAAGGTGTCTGAGTAAGTTTACTCGTTGAGTACTATGTGTTAAGTATCAAATAAATTTGATTGCTTTTACTTTTCTTATTTTGATTGTTTTTCTTAAGGGTATGGTTTTAGTTGTTTTATATTTTTTTACTCAATTGGGGAAAACTATATAACTATATATTGTCGTATTATTTTTTTTTGGCCAAGGTTATTTTGTGGTTAAATTTTTCTGGAAGTTTTATCTTATTTGTATATTTTGGGCTGCTACATATTAATATACATTTAGATAGGTATATTGTTGATGTATATAAAATTTGGATATTTAATATTCAGATTAAGTTATATATATATCTTATTAGTTCATTATATATCTTATTCATACCGGGTGGTGCGTCGCCGAGCGGAACATAGGAAATCCCATGTAAATTTTAAGGGGGTCAATTATTGGCTTCCCTGTACATTTTACAGAAAAAATGTAACATAACTTTTTGAAGAGATCAATTTGGCAAACTCTCGTGCAAAGTTTCAAAAAATTTTAATAAGCGAATCTTGAATTATTCAATTAAATGTAATTGCAAAATTACTAAATTTTCGGTCAGGTAAAACCAGATACCAGCCACCAGCAAACAATTTGTTATAAGGCTTTGTCAAATCTGACGTACAGTCGAATTCAACAAATGTTTTTTCTTTTAACGTTTTATCAATCTCACAACCATACATTCAAAGTAAGACACGTTAACATTACTTTTTTATCTAAACTTTTTATTAATATAACGATGAAGTTAAACCAATAACAATTATTATTATCGATTATTAAAAAAATAATTTTATCATACTTAGAATTTAATTAAACCAATAGCAGTATCTGAAATATTTTCAATTTATTTTCCCATCAAGCCTATCTGGTCCATTTCAACCATTAAATCTATTGTTAGTAAATTCGAGTTCAAAGACATTGCAGTAAATGTTTTGAACTCGAATTGTACATGTTTAACTTAGAAGATCGAAAATAGATCCGGAAAAAGAGAGAAGAGAATTCTTAATATTTTACTAAGTGTGGAAAAATGAAATAAAATACAATAACTTTTTTAAAAATAATAGAGAATTACATAAAAACATCAATTAATCAAATGTTCAAACAACCCTCCATTAACAGCTAAACAATATCCTAACCGATCATAAAATTCATTTCTAACATTACTAAGTTGATATTGGGAAATTTTATTACATTCTAACGAACTAGCGTTTTGTAACTGGTTTAGATTCTCAAATTTTACACTTTTATAAATGACACTTTTTAAATGACCCCCACAAAAAGAAGTCATTCGGTGAAAGATCAGGTGACCTGGCTGGCCAAAGTATCCGGTACCGTAGACCAATAATATTGCAGTTAAAAGCATTTTCCAAGCACTCTCTAACCATACGGCCATTATGGGCCGGGCAACCATCCATTTGGTACCAGATCATTTGATCTTCCTGAACAACTTCTTCCAAGGCGGGTCCAATTTGATTTTGAAATAAGTCCAAACAGGTTTCAGCTGTTTGGTTATTGTGTCCGATGATTCCCACGAATACATTTGTTTTTTGGGGATATTGTGTCCCAGTATGAACAAAGCGATGTTCATTTTCTTGGCTCCAATACCGGCAATTCTGAACATTTGGTTCATTGTTGAGGGTAAATATACATTCATCGGTAAAACAAATATTTCTTAAAAAATTCCTATTATTATTTGCTCTTTCCATCATTTCAAAACAAAATGCCATTCTTCGCTCTTCATCTCCTTCCTGCAGCTCTTGATGTTTTTCGACTTATACAAATAATATTTGTGTTTTTTTTAAATGCGCAATACCGTTGTATGATGTTTATTTACTTTTTGCCCAAGAACCCTTGTACTAACCATCTTATTTTCCTCCACACTCAGTAGAATATTAAGATCTCTGTTCTCTCTTTCTTCGGCTCTATTTTCGATATCCTGAGTTGAACATTTACAATTATTTATTACGGTACCTTTGGACTCGAACTTATTGACAATACGTTTTGAAATTTAAGTTGAAATGGACGGAATGGGCTTGGTGGGGAAATAAACTGAAAACATTTCAGATACTGCTCTAAAACTGTTTCCCGCATAATGCCACTTAATTATGGCTATTTTTTCGTCGATTGAATAATTCATACTTGTTTTCAAATATTGATTGTCACTGGTTTATTGACACTTTTCCTCACGTCAGTGACAATATTCATTTTACTGGTGCCCGTTTGGTTTTACCTGAACCGAAAATTTGGTAATTTTGCAATTACATTTAATTGAATAATTCAAGATTAGCTTATTAAAATTTTTTGAAACTTTGCACAAGGGTTTGCCAGATTGATCTCTTCAAAAAGTTATTTTACATTTTCTCTATAAAATGTACAAGAAAGCCAATAATTGACTCCTTTAAAATTTACATGGGTTTTCCCATGTTCCGCTCGGCGACGCACCATCACGGTATATTTGTTGATGGCAGAATAATTATATACATTTAGGATTAGGAAATAAATTATTTTGTAATTTTGTTTAAATGGGAACATCCCGTAAATAAATAAATGAGTAAATAGGAAATTTGATCTGCCATTGGGTCTCCATAGAAATTACTCTGAATCTTTCAAAATGTCTTTTGGAAAATATACGTAAACACACTCATTTTTGTGTACCTTGACCTCTATCATAATGCTCAAGTAACAATTATGCAACAACAGCCTTATAATCTAATAGTCCAGCACTCACAGTAATGCATTTCACATCTTCCCTTTTAAAAGACGTACGAACATAATCTAAAACCGAATAAACAAAGGCAGAGAATCTAGTAAGAAAATATCTACCATCTTTGGATGCTCTCGTATCAATAAAGCAGGCAACAGATATATTTTTTAAATAACTATTTTTGTTTCTGAATCTGAAACTATAAAACGTATATATTTTATATTTTTGACCATACTTGACTATGAATAACCATTGCAACTTCAAGAAGCAAACTTGACACCTTGCTGGCCCCACTGATCATCTAAACGGATATTTGCTTCTGTAAATCTACTGTAGAAAAGCATGTAGTCCTGTAACAGCATTGTTACTTGCTATACGATACCTAGAAAATGGAAGAAAAACAAAAAATTAATTATTATAGCGATTAGTTCGTTACAAGAATTTTTTAAATAATGCATTTTCCACCTTGATATGCAGAACCTTTTGATGCGTGATCATTTATTATTATCTGCATACAAAAAAATTAAATAAATGTGCACAAACAAATATGAATGCAAGGAAACTGGAGCTAATTAATTATCCAAATTTGTCCCAAATCCCAGTCTTAACGATAATTTAGATATTTTGGTGTTTATTTAGATATTTTTGATTTGCTAAGTTCATATGAGATTCTAAAACAAGTATGTGTTTAAAAAAAAAAAGGAACAAAGTCAGTTCTTTTATAAACATTAAAAAAGCAAATTTAGCGTAGTATAAGGAAGCTTTCATTGAAATTAAGGAAAACTTATTCAATCACTACTGCACTGAATTTACAAATAATAGCAGGATTTATGTAAAAGTATCTAATGCATTATTTGAAAAATCGTTATAACCAATAAGTAAGGATGCGTTGAACAGTTTTTGCTGGTAGTTAGTTTGGAAAGTTTGAATTATTGCTAATTAATTTTGTGACTCAATTTTTTGGTTCAGCGAATATAGGTTCCAAGTTCTAATAACTTTTGAATATTGCAAACCTTGAAGGAATAGTCTTACTTAACTAGAGAGCTTGCTATTATTGCTATTTTTTTACTGCTAATTATCCATACTTAACTTAATTTATATGAACTTAATTGGATTTCGTACAATTAATTATCTTTATTTTTCTTAAATACACATTTGTTTGTTGAATCCAATCAACAAATGTGTAATAAAGTAAGGCTGGGATGCTATTAATTTGCATTTTCATAGATTATTCAGGAATATTGTATCACCAAGCATATTAAGTTCTACCAATATTTAAATATTATGAACCTTGCGAAAAGGTTCATGTTTAATTGTCAAGCTTGCTAAAATTACCGTTTCTTGTCGCTAATTATTTATAAAAGAAATTACGATGGCATTTTTTTATAATGCACGTTTCGTTAAGCTCAGTATACACAGCTAAACCTCTAATTAATCCGTTAAACTCTGAATTCATTAAATTATGTGTCGGATCTTTAACTATCTTTATTTTTCCTTAATTTCATATTTAAGGAACAAACTTGTGCCCATTTAATATATTTACATCAGAAAATAAGTGTCATACATCAAAAGTTATGCATATTAAATTGGTTATAAGAATCAAACTTCAAAATTGCGTAAATTTGATATGCATGAGCTATTCAGTCATGATCCCTTCATTTTAATTTGATTAAACAAAATGGGAACAAATTTGAATATAAAAAAACTCGGGCTAATTGACCATTATTCGAAATCAAATTTAATTTGAATAATTGAGTATTTACCCAGGGAATTCTTTGTGGCTATTTATTAATTTATTAAAAGACTTATACATCATTAGGTTATGCATATTAAACTTGCCAATTAATTATTTAAAGACTAGTTCGTTATAATAATCTTTGAAATAATGCATTAGCAACTTAGTTATGCCTAACCTTTTAAGGCATAATTCTCAATTTTTATCTAAGTACAATCAGAGCAATTTTGCATTTTTCAACAAATAAATGTTGGGCAACAGTCAAAAAATTAGAACTTTTTGAGTTAAGATTTTTTTGTTTATGAGCAAAACTATTGCTGGGCGAAAATTTATACTTACGATATTGTTTGCAGGTAACTTGAAACCCTCACCTGAATGTTTTTAAAATTTCGTTATTTCGTACTTAATAAAGAACACCATATGAAAAACTTGTCATTGGAGGATTCTTTATTCATGATAATAATTAATGTATTCTTAAACCTCAAAATTCACTTGTAGACGTCACGTAATTCAGATCCAAAACTATTCAAATCTTTGATTAGAAAGTTTTTATTGAAATCAAAATAAAAAATAACTTACAGTATATTCTTAAGAGAAACAACAAACCTGCGGCCTGTCGCCTAAAGTAGTAGTAAATGTGGCTACATTATAGAAAAAAAAATTATAATAATAACTAATGAATCTGTATATTTACCAAGTTAGAAATAGAATGAGCTGTGGAGAGAGAAATAAATATACTCTAGTCAATTTTATGTTTTGTCAATTTTAGGAACTGTACGTAGATGAAATTTGTTGTCTATATAGAATGTTATGCTGTAACCACTACTAACCAGGTTTATTTGGTTTTTTTTAAATTTATTTATAGCATTTAGATATTGTGAATGGTTAAAGAAAACTTGTTTGGAGGGATACGTAGAACAGTCAAATTTTGATTTCTTTAATTTATCTTGTAAACGGTCCAAAAGTTGTTATAATTATAAAATTTAGGCCTAGATGACTAAAGCAATAAATGACACAGGGATAGTTTCTATAGGGCCGAAAAACACTTCTTACGAGGCCAAATTATAATACAAACATAAAGTTACACTTTTGTGAAACTGTTTTAATAGGATAACAAAAAATTTAAATAATTACTATTTCAAATGCTATCTATATTTTGAGGCTATAACCGTTTACAAGATTTTTAATTTATATTACTTGTTTAGCATAATTTGACTGTATCATAAAACATCGTATGCACATATCATTCCTAGCATTTATACTTTCATAACCATACGCATGAATGTCTAATAAAATATGTACATTAACATAGTATTATACGGTTTGAGCAATGGTAGTGGTTTAATTAACGTTTCACATCACAATGTTATTACTAGGGAAACTACTGTTGGTCGAACTACTTCCGACCATTAAGAAAGTTATTTCAAATAGGTTTTTAGCTATATCTATTATCTATAAATGCTCGTGATATAACTACAAGTTTTTTTAAATTTTTTCATCATTAAAAGTATTTCACGAACATTAATATACAAGGTGGCCCACCGAACACTAACCGTAAGGAAGAACTGTCAGGGAGTTTTTAATCCAAAAGCACGTTAAATTTCTTTGTTAGAGATACAATGTTCACCCAAAAACTTTATCTTAATCTTTACCTTCGCAGCAGGAAAGGCATTCCTTTTTTACATAAGAATCGGGATAATCTTTTACTTTTAAGGTGTTGAGCTGTGAATTATCCAAAACACATTTTCCAAAAAAGGCAAAAAATAAAACAATGTTACTAAACAAGCTACGATATTAATAAAGTAAATACTGCAACGAATTCTTTGTAGACAAAGCCCTTGGAATCGTAAAAGAAAATCAACATTGTCCTCACTTTTAACTTCTCCAAGCGGATTTAGTTCATCTGGTGCCTTACACTCAGTACTTTAGGCCTTGATTTCTAGATGATATTGCAGACATCACGTTTCATCACCAATCACAATGTTGTGAAGAAATGTTTGTCCTTCTTCTTGAATTCTAGTGATTTTTAAGCGTCAGTCCAAATATTCGGTCAAAATACAATAACTCTCAGCCAGAATCTTTATTAAAATTAATGGAAATAGAATTAGGCATGTCTAAATCATCAGCATATTGCAGAGTTTCGATGAAATAAGGTTTGTTTTCACTGCAAATTTCTAACACGTTTGAAACTGTTTCCAAACCATTCTTGATGCGCATGCGTAAAACTGATCGATTTCAAACAGTCTGTGTGAACATCAAATACGGGTTATATGGAGTCCAATTTAAAAGAAGAAGATCAGGAAAAATAACCTCACTTTTTAATGCCAGTGAGAAATGGGAAAATAAACAAAACGCAAACAAAAACAAATTTGTTACAATACAACCTTAAAATATTGGGTGTATATTATTAATAAAGTTTAAAATTGTGTAATTGTTGGCTAATTCACTTACTCTAAAATTTTCGAGAAATTTTGTTCTATTAAAATGGGACACAGTTTGATCTAAATAGTTTCGATTTTTGGGCCTTATCCGTTCTTTAAGTAAATCTTCCAACTCTGTGTCGGAATCTGAAAATTCTAATAATTCAGATTTTTCTGACGATTCAAAATCACTCATTTTCTTAATGTGTATTTTTAATTTCCAACAATTTAAAATATAATTTCAAAACGAATATCAGGGATTATACAAAACACAATCAACAATTTAGAGATTATGTTCATATTCAGAAGATCTACGTTGATTGGCTATACGAATTCTCTCACACTTTGCTTGAAATAAATCCGAAAACAAGTCTGACTATCAGATGACGATCAGAAATTTCTGTAACAACATCAAACTTTTGATTTAAAACCGATTAGAAAATTCTGTACGAATACATTTTACTCTATTGCGCATGTTTATTTGTCGAAAACTTGTTTCTTACTGCTGTGAGAACAAATCTATGGTCGACCATGACGGATTTTGGTTGCCCAATGCGTTAGTTATCAGTTAGGCCTTTAAATTTTTAAACCGCATATTCTACTTATGAACTTTTCAACGTAGTAAACAGTTATATTATTAGCGGAAACATTTCGATAATTTAATATATTCTATAACAAGTGTGAATTAAAAATTGTATACCAATAGAGAATAAAGTAGCTCTATGAGTGTAGAATTTTGAATTACACATATGTTATAATCTATATTTTTTGTACGACTATCAATTTATTTCTGGTTCAAGTCTTTGTTCAATTTCAAACCTTTGTTCAATTTAAATTTGTTGTAATAGTTTTCCCTTTCGGCACCAGATATCTTAATACGTATTTTAAAGAATGATCGCTAGGTGACGCCATGGTATAAAAGGAAACGGGACAAGTTTATATCAATGGTTTAGTTTTTCAAATCCAGTGACCTTAGCTCTTGGTTCAATGCTCATTCTTGCACAAATAGTTCACGCATACTGCCACATCACATGCAATCAAACTCCGCTTCCATAGTCACGAGTATATGGTGTAGCTGACCCTAGAAGCCAAACGGAAAGACCATCTAAGAACCAGTTTAAAACTGACAGAGGAGTAAATGCAGGCTTTGACAAACAGCCAAGAAAATCTAGACAAGAGTACGTCCATTGGGGATATATGGAACTCACAGTGAGTATCCCAGACTACCCAAGTCTTGATCTTACAAAATAGGACTTCCATTACTGGTAGAATATGGAATAAAAAATGTAGTTTCTTATTACAAATCCCAACAATTCAGAAGCATTTGAAAAAACTTCAATCAATATGTGAAACATATGTAAATCATGTTTCAAAGATAATGTCAAGA
Source organism: Anthonomus grandis grandis (assembly GCF_022605725.1). Lineage (NCBI taxonomy): Eukaryota > Metazoa > Arthropoda > Insecta > Coleoptera > Curculionidae > Anthonomus > Anthonomus grandis. The sequence goes on from NC_065562.1 coordinate 8,229,202, forward strand.
TTTAGATTTCTTTTCCAGAATAACACCATTAATTTACTATAATTTGGTAATCAAACTGGACAGGGTTTGAGTTTTTGTAAAATGACATGACGCAGTTAAGATTCTGTTAAAAGAAATAATATTTCAGAGTAATCATTGTCAGTAAGTTTTTTGCATAAACCTTTATCAGTAGTGGTCGAATACTATCGATAGCTAGTGCTATCGATATTTTTCGATATTCGCACAGTCGGCACAGTTACCATCGATAGTATCGATAGTACTATCGAAACTGGATAAATGAGGTAAATGTATGGTATTCTATGTTTTTATACATAATATCATAATTTTATAAGTTTAATGGTTCAAAATAAATAAAAAATAAGACTTTATTTTTTTTTTATTTTTTTAAAATTAGAACAGGTTTTTATTTTGTTGCAAAAAAATAAGCATCTCTAAATTTTTAGGTTTTAAACGGTTTCTTTTTTCACATAAAATCTCCCCTGCCGTAGAAAAAACTCTTCCGATGTAACCGAGGTAGCTGGAATGCATCCATATTTTCTTAATAAAATTGGCAACCCTTCATAAGCCCCTTAATTTGTTTGCCAATAGCTCAGAGGATCTTTATCCATTGTTATAACAGGACGTTCCAAATATTGTCTTACGGTTATTATAGCATCAGTTCTTGGTGTAGAGCTTTCTTCTAGATTAAATCTGGATTCCAAGAAACTCAATAATCCCGATTTTTTTAATTCCTTTAGCGTGCCACATTTTCGACAAGGTCCACTGATTGAGAAACCTGCAGTTTCTTCTTGTATTTTAGTTTCATTCTTCATTTGAACTAAAACGGTCAACTCATTGGTTAATATATTAACAGCATTTTTATTATTATCATCGAGTCTAAATGCTGCCCTTTTAAATCTAGGATCAAGAAGTGTTGCTAATCCTGTTGGCGTACGAGTTTCATAAGCGAGTAACCTTTTTATTAGCCCTGCTTGCAAATCTTTGACCAATTTATAACCACATTCGGTTTTGCAATTAACTGATTTTACCTAATTATGGTCGGTATATCGGTATTACTAGTGAAATTGTAAAATATTTATCCCCTGAAAATTTTTCGGTAGCCTCCAAAAATGGGGATAGTCCCGCGACCATATCCTCCATGATTGCAATTTCATCAGGCTTGAGTGGCTGTGGTGCTGTTTTGCTTGAGCTAGAGTATAAAGACAATGTTATCTGATCGTTAATAAGAAGCAGCCTTTGCACCATTAGATATAAACTATTCCAACGAGTCGCTACTTCTTGAATCACCTTAAGGATGGGTTTATTTTGATCGTGTTGGATAGAACGCAATTTTTCATATATTTTTGGCTGTTTTTAAATTAATTCACAATGCTTTTGCAATTTTAAATAATTAATTTTAACTCCTCATTAGAGTTAGAATGTATAGCATCTTGCACTAATAAATTTATAGTGTGGGCTATACACGACATATGACGAATTTTTAGCAGACCACAAGCAGTAACCATAGTACTGGCATTATCAGTTACGATCGCAGACACTTTTCTATTAAGCATAAGCTGCCAATCATCCATTATTGTTTTAATTTTTTCACTAAGATAAAGAGCTGTGTGATAAAGAACTGTGTGTGTGACTTTCAGTTAAAACAACGGTTTGTAAAACAGCAGATATGAGCTTAAATTCGGACACAAAATGGCACGTAACAGTTAAAAACCCTTGGACTTTAATAGAAGACCAACAGTCTGTAGTTAAAGATACATATTCTACTTTTTCATCAGAAAGCATGCTTCTTAGTTTCTGTTGTGCTTGTTGATATAAACTAAGCATGAGGGTTTTACTTACATATTTGGCACTTGCAATTTTGTATCTAGGATCTAGGCTGTTTAAATCCTTTATCTTTAATTACGGAAAATGGTTGGCTATCCATAGCTATAAACATAACTAATTTCTCGTTCAGTTTTTTACACTTCGCACTGTCACACTCATAAAAGTTTTCTTTTTTAGAACCAAAATATTGTTCAATTTTTTGTCTTTTTGCTTGCTTACCGTAACCATCAGAATGCTTGAAAATGTCACTCGAATGATTTCTTTTTAAGTGGTCCATTAAATTAGATGTATTTCCGGAAGATTTATATTCTTTTAAACACAGTTTGCATTTAACAACGCCACTTCCACTGGAACTTTTCAAAAAATACTCCCAAACATATGATGACTTTCCCCTTTTACTTATTTTAAAATAAATTTAAGTCGGTCGCACTCCAAGAAAACCTCTTATCTTGTAGCAGTAAAAAATAAGTGTAACAACCTCAACGAAAACAAAACAAAAATTACCGAATATTGGGGAAGACGCAGGATTGGATCAATATTTTTTAACTTGTTCATTGTTTCATACATGGCAGCACTAACATTATTATTAAGGAAAGATTAAGATTTTTTTATAAATACTTAATAAAATAATATTAACTAAGTATAAATGAAACAGTAATTTATTATTTTAATTTGAGTAATTGTTTTTATAAAATCTCAGCCACGCAAAACCATCAATATCGATAATTACGTTAAACTATCGATAGTTGTCGATAGCAAGACTATATCGATAATATCGATAGTGCTATCGATAGTATCCGACCACTATTTATCAGTCGCTACAAATTGTTTCGGACCAATGACGTAAAAGAAGAGCAGTGTGAAAATATTTGATATACATCTGTACGTATCTGTTATGTAAGTACACATGCCCCTTAACAGGAAACTCTCCAATTTTGAAAAGATTAAAAGAATACGATTTATAGATTAATATTGACTTAAGATATAGTAATGATGCAATTTGTTGTAGTACTGAGTACAATCATTTACAAAGAAGCTGAAAATTCCACCAGGACTAGCAGTCTTACGTTACTTCTCGTAAACCTTGATATGATCCAAATGGATCGTTGATCTCTTTAGGTAGCCTTGATTGTAATGACTTGCCTTGAACAAATGACCAGAACTTCAAAAGATCAAAGCATATTAGTTGTCTATGAAATATACATTTCTTCAGGTAATGTTCACCACATATCTTCATTATCCATATATCCTAGTAATTTTTTTTAAAAACAACATTGAAGCTAGTTGATATAAAAATCCTATAGTGACCCTAGATAGGGGCCATCTCTAGCATATATAAACAGCAAAATTGAGCAAACAACAAATATTTTATTCGTCAGAAACAAAGGATGGAAATAACCACTACTGCCAGCTAGATTGTAGATTGTAGATTGAGAAGGGAGTCGTTTCGGCTGATCCGCCGCTCAGCACTGCTACCTGTGAGATATTTTGTGCATAACTCTACTTGTCTTAGTTTGTCTCAAAAAGTCTTAGACTTCTGCCGTACAAAGCTATATTTTTGGGAGGTAGTTGTCCCACTTCTTGAGGTGTTGGTTGTACCCCTTCCAGGTACTTGAGCCTCTTGCAGAGTTGGGTCGGGCATTCACAGAGCAGGTGTTCTGCTGTTTCTGTGGCATTGCTGCAGAATCTACATTGGTCGTCCTCTGTTACACCTATTGCCTTTAGGTGATATTTCACTGGGCAATGACCAGTTAGGAGTCCGACTGCTGTTCTGATGTCTGATCTGTTCATGTCTAGGAGCTGTTCAGCTCTTTTTCTAGAAGTGGTTATAAACTTTTTTGCCTGTCTTAGTCCTGGTGCTCTTCTCCAGTGCGACAGCAATTGTTCTTTTTCCCACCTGTTTAGGTCTTCGGTGATGTGGGTCTTCATTAAACCACAGTATGGCTCTGGACCATAGTATGGTGTTTGAGCCCCTTTTTTTGCAAGGCGATCGGCTTCTTCGTTCCCCTCTATACCCCGGTGGCCAGGTAGCCACATTAGTGTTACTTGATTCTTTGTTGTAAGGCGCTTTAGGGTTTGTTTGCACTCCCAGACTAGCTTTGAATCACATTTAAAAGCTTTCAGGGCCTTTAGAGCAGCTTGGCTGTCTGATAGTATAAATATGTGTTTTCTTTGGAGGCCTTGGTTGATGCACTCTTCTGCACATATGTCTATAGCAAGCACTTCAGCTTGAAAGATGTTAGGGTATTTGCCCAGTGACTTTGAGATCTTAATGTTAGGGCCTGACACGCCCAGTCCTGCTCCTTCTGTTAGTTTGGAACCGTCTGTGTACCATAGCGATGCATTGTCGGCTTTTGGTACTTCTTTTTTCTCCCATGATTGGCGATCATCTATGATCACTTCGAATGGAATTTCTAGATCCAGCATGGCCGTTATGTGGTCACGTGGTTTGCTGGCATTTTCCAGTTCAATTTCTTCGAGGATGCGCAGGTGACCACTTAAATCCCCAGCTAATGACATATACCTATAGTAGAGCTTGTTTTTAGACTATTTTACTACTCGTGTAATCGCTTTTACTTCATAATACGCAGAGACGTTAGGGAAATAAATCTCAATGCATTATTTACTTGACCCAAAATTATATTTTCGTTTGTAAGACATCATTTTGGATGCATTAAAACACGGCAGGCAGATCAATATTTACTCTCTTGCTTAGCTCAGCAGAAGAGGTATAATGTCAAAAAAATGGTTGTATCATTCATAAATAGTAAAGTTGTAAAGGTACCACCAGCAAGCTGAAAATGTAAATTACTTACATATATGAGTATAAGAAAAAGTAGTGGTCCATGGACGGAGACCCAAGGGGCAACCGTATTAATTAATTAACTCCTGAGGGTACCTATTAATAAACATAATTTGATTACGACCGGATAAATAAAAAAGCAAGCCACTAGAGAAAAGCAAATCTACAACAATCTTTACAGCAATGATTTGTGATCAACACAGTCAAACGACAAATCACAAAATAGTGTCGTAGCAACTCTGCCTGAGTTGAGTTCCCTGTAATGGAGTTGCAAGAAGTTGGAAATTTTATCAGCAGTACCAAAGTCTTTCCGAAAGTCTTATTTTAAAGCTAAGTAATTTTCACCATAATGATGGGGTTGCCCGGGTTGGTGGAAAGAGACTTTTAGGTATTCTCGCTAGACGCTAGCCCTCCACCATTACTTCTACTACTATTATCGTGCCTATCTCAATCTTTTGGCCATAAAAACTTTTTTGAATCTTTAAAATCTAATATATTTTAAATAAGTGAACCGATTTAGAATGTTAGGTGTTTTTATTACTTAATCCTATTCCTATTTAAGAATATAGGGGATGTCATCCCAGTTTGGGCGGTTGAAAATTTAGATATAGTTTTTGGGTCAAAAGCTTATCCCTCTAATAAACAAATTTGACGTATTTCTCGATTTTCTCAGAAACAAAAATTTTCTGGTAACTCTGCCTTACAATGCGTTTTTAGTGGGTCATCCTGTATATTTATTTTACTTTTAAAGAGCTAAAGAACGTACCCCAAAAAATAGACTACATATAATATGTATTTTAGTCTTTAGAATATTTTTATGCAATCGTAAATATCCAGAACCTAATTTGCAATGTTCATTTTTGCCCTTTAAGAATTTCTCTTTTTCTGCAAGAATTTCTTAGACTTCCTATTTATTTAGAAACAAAAATGTTTAAATAATTCTACAAGAGAACACATAAATAACTTTATACAACGAAAATCTATGACGCTTAAAATAAATTATTTGCATACTAAAAAATCAAAAATATTCTAAAGACCCAATTCTAAAGGCTTGTATACAGGTCGAGAAAAGTTCTATATTATTTTAATATCTCCAAAGTAAACCGTTATGTTGTCACATCTACATATCACTTAATTTCAGCTTTTTATAAAAAATATGTACTTCCTTAAAAAAATGTAGTCTATCATGTATTTAGAAAATTAATATTTTCGTTTTGCTTTAGCAATATTAAAATACTTATGAACTTCTAGAAAAAAAATTATCAGTATTTAATAAGATAGCTTTTCGAACGGCTAGACCCTCCTAATGTGTATTTATTAATGAGATATGTAATAAAAATAAATAAACCATTGAGTTGAGCAATATTTAATTGTGTTTATTTTTGTTTCTAAATTTTTAAGCATATAGGGCGTTAAAAACTAGTGGATCAATACCTTAGACGTATGTTGTGTCAAATTGTAGTACTAGTTTCATATCGTTTTGAGGCTTTACTTTCATTATATTAGGGTAAAACATTAAAATACGTTACTGTCCATTTTAAGAGTCTAGGTCTCGTATCGCGGTAATCCTATTTCTGGTATGGTGATTACTATGAAAGGGAAATTGCAGTGATTTTACTTTTGTTTAACATACAAAAAGCATTCTAATATACAGGTCTCGTAATTTTCTTACCACATTTCCATGCATTTACATAAGCAGATTGTTACAATAAAGGCAGAACGACCATGCTTCAAGGATTCTCCGATTTTCCACTTGCGCTTGTTTATGCGCATTACACATATATTTACATTTAATGGTCCATTCTCATACATCAGTATGTGAATAAATTTTTGAAAGACTTATATATGACTAATATCAATTGACTGATGCCAAGTCTCAGTTCTGCGTTGCCAGTCACAGCTACGATAAAAAATATATTATTGGCTTTAATTTATACCGACATTATCATCGATTTTGCCATCAGACTTGTTTCAGTCTTCGTTTAGTTAAATTTCAGTTTGTCGCCAACGATATTTTCTTCTTTGACTGTCGTTTTTTATAGAAAGTTTGTTTTTTTTTAAAGAAAAAAATGCACGACAAAATACTAATTGAGTTAATTCCAGATTATCTTATCCTATATTCAGGACTCAGGGTTTAAAAAGAGTATTTGAGCTATAATTACAAAGGAACTGAAACAAATCACACTTTCAAGGAATAAGTCAAATTACAACTTACCGTGTATATTATGACAAAATAAAGTAATTTTTAGATAATACAGGGTGATTCATTAGGAATGGGCAATCTCTGAACTGGAGATACTACACACCAAAATATGGCGATGGAGCTTAACATGTCTTATACAAATGCAGGTTTACGAGATTCAGGGTATTTAAAATTGGAATTTTAATTTGAAATTTCTTAATAATTTTGTGATTTTAAGCAGTAACGTCTTGAAAATTGGCGACTTTATGTGTTTTGACATGAAAATTACGAATTTTTTGGTGAATTTAGCATTACTTATACAGGGCGTTAGTTACACCCTGTTACTTAGGTAAATTACAACATATCTTTTTTGCCTAATCAGTTATGGCTAAAACGACTAGAAAATCTAAAAGGCAGCTCAATTTTAAATAAAAAAGGTACTCTTGTTTATTTCATGTAACTCTATCAGTTTTTAAGTTATTTGCATATTAAAAATCCTAAGCCACCGTTATTACATTGCCTTAATAGGAATTTATTCCTTATTATGTAAATGCTCAAAATGCCCGCCTTCTAGTTCAATACACTTAGTAAAACGTCTCCTTAAAGATCTTTGAATATTAAATAACATTTGTTGATTATTTTTGATAATATTAGCAGCTTCTTGAATTTTCTGTCGTAATTCTTCGATGGAATTAATTGTATCTTTGTCTTTGAGAAGTCTAGAGGTTTTAAGTCCATAGGTATTATATGTCCCCGTAACGCTTAAACAACATGCCGCTGTAACGAGCTGTCCCCGATCTGCACTAGCTTCTTTTTCAACCAGTTTTTTCCCTTTGCTGGATAAAACCTTGGGTAATTTATTAGGTACTGTGGATACCCTGTTTCGTCGAGTTTTAAGATTTTTTAAAAACCGATCTACCTGGCTTTTATTGAAACCCATTATTCGACCCATTGAACATTTTTTCTGGCTGCCGAAGTACTACTTTGTGTCTCTGCAATTTTTTGCCTAATCTCTTTCATATTGTCTTTGGTGACCACTAGCTTCTGCTCACTTTTTGTTTTGTAATGGCTCATATTTCAAATTTGTTAATCTGAAAAAAAACGTTGGTTGAATAGGTGTGTCGATAATGTATATTTCTATTTTTGTATTCAGTATCGTATGCTATTTGAATATGACTGACTGCATAGATAATTTAATAGATGGCGATATGTATTAAAAATAAGCCTGCGTACTCTTATACAACATTACCCTAACGATTTGACATTTTGACGAACTCTAATTAAAATATCGAATATCTTTTCCTGAACGCATTATATTATGAAATGCCACTACAAGTCTTAGCACTGGCGTCGAATACCTTACGAAGTTTTGTTGTTATACTCGATTCGTTAACTACCGAGTGATGGGGACAATAGCAAACCTTTACTTAACCTAAAATTTCACTTTCTACGGTCACAAACTTATGTATTCCTTTATAAACTAATCATATTTCTGTTTTAATGATGGATTTTTTCTTATTTCTTTTCTAATGAATATAACCTTTTCTTCGCAATACCTAGACTAGCCTAACTCTTCTCGTTGGCTAACTGTTCTTAATTCAACAACTTGTTGTTGTCCTAAATGATTCTAGGGTCTAAATGAAGAAGAGGGAACATTGGACCTTATGCTTTGAAGTATAATAAATAGAATATTAGCTGTGGAACTATTATCAACTGACTTTATCGATGAATCTTAATAGTTCTTTCGCTTATTCCAGAAATTGGCCTGTAAATTTTCTGGACTTTTATCCTTAATTAATGTGCTAGATTTATTTTTACTAATCAACCGTATTATTCTACCGGTTTCTCTAATGTCTTTAAGGCTCTAGTATGCTTTTCCTTATTTTATCATCTAATCCCTGTAATAATAAATGTGCCTCTTTATGCCCGGAATATCAAATAGTTTTTTTAAGTGAGCCTGATTCATATAGAAATGTTTAGTTAATAATTCTATTGTTACAAAGTAATTATTACTAGTCACCTCCAAACATTTAACCCTTTTTGTGTCTCCTAGTGAACTATCTAAAAGATAATAAAATATCTGAATATTTTCTAAATTGTTATTTCTATCTACTAATGTTTGGAATGTTTTTAAAAACTGTTGACACTTACTTCAAATAGAATTTTAAAGTTCCCGTGATTTTGGAATACGATGTTCAACAATTTAACTACGGTCTCAATTAAAAATGTTTTTATGTAAGATTTCATTTCGATTAGACAAATGACGCAAGATATGTACGTATTCAAACAAGTCTATTATATTTATAAAATATATAATTACATTCTGTTATTCAAGTGCATCAAAAGAACAGAATATACATAAATATTTAGAAAAAAAAAACATAATATATACTGATATTTTACTACATTTTGTAGAAATGCGTTGGAGAAAGCCACTTATTTATTGTAAAATATCCGGTTTTCGCAAACAGCGGCGGTATATGTGTTGTCTGAGTTGAAAATTATGGAAAAAATTTATATTTTTACATGGTATATATAAGAAGTTTTCTAATTTATTAATAGGTATGTTTGTAATTGCATATTATGTATTTCCTATACACGGGCGGCACAAGGAGTTATTCTCCGTAATTGTGAAAATATTAAACGAGTGAAAGGTGAAATCACAGAAGACACGACTAAAGAAATATTTGAGCACTTGAACGAGACAATCCAGGGGGTTTCACCTGAAAATATTGTTAATATGGCTAAAACAAACCTAACAGATGATCCCGGTAAAAAATTAGTTTTTATTCCTCGTGGAGAAAATGTGTTGTTCCTTTAAATCAAACCACGACTAGACCCAAACGTAAGTCAAAGATTAACGTCCCCGCTGGCAAATCGGTGGGTCTTGAAGACGTATACGAAGTGAATGGTTTATCTACCTCTCAGGCAGATATCATTAATGAAAACACATCAAAACAAAATGCCAATAATAATACTACAAACTCTGCGATCTTTTTAGAAAATGATAGTGTTAACGACGACTCCTCGTCTAAAGTGCCGGACGATAAATCCCCGTCGGAAGTATCTAACATTAAACTTTTAGTAACCTGCCATACATTACAAGAAGGCTGTTTTGCTATAATTAAGTTTTTTTACAATGAAGGGACCAAGAAAAAACCGACCAAAGAATTCGTTGCGCAAATTGAAAAGATTGCAAAAAGTTATATTGATATAAATTGCCTTAGATCCTATAAGGGTCACAAAGGTTCCTTTGTTTTCAATAGGGATACCTAAGTAATCAAATAGGTATACCTTCCTACTTGCGTTTTCAGAATGTTATTTTTCTTTTCTTATCTAATGTTTGAAGTCTTTCTGTTTTATTTTTTATTTTTTGACGTTCCTACAAGATTTTCTTTTATGAATAAGTTTTATTGTATTTTACTTTTATTTTTACTACATCACCTTAATCCTTATGCTCTTATCCTTAACCCTACAAAGTCAAAAGAATTTTTTTTATATTGTCCGATAAATGTTTTTAACCAAACCTATACTGGATACCAGGCTCACGTACGCGTACTTTTTCAATGTAAAAATGGAGTCATTGGATATTCCCCCAAAGCCGGGGTTATATCGGACGCACTTTAAAAACATAAATAAATATAATCGTGACAATTTTTAAAATATTTTTTTATGTAAATATGTTTACTAGGTTAACTTCTTATTATAGAATGCATTAGTTACCTTTAATTTCGTATAATAAAAGAAATACAGACAGATAATTCAAAATATCGACCAATATTACCCCGGGTGACGGTATGTTATCTATTTATATTTATGGTTTGCCTCTTATAAGAGATTATAAGATGCCTCTTATAAGACACTACCCAAAATTACTTAAAAAATACTACCCGCGGCAAATTCATCGTAATACACATAATACATTTTATTGATTTTCTTATTAATTCACTCATGCTTTTATTAAAAACCTTAATAAATCTTCAAGTTATTAGTATGTTATTTAACTAATTCAAACAACTTAAAAAGAGTATTTGCCATTTGCCATTGCAATTACTCTTGTTCTTTTCACATTTTAGTTCCATAGTTTCCGCTATTTAGTTTTGCTATTGTCTTGCATATTGCCGCAACTTTTTACTCCAAATGAATATGTCGATATGCTTCTTATTTACGGAGAGTGTAGAAAAATTGGCGTGAAGCAGAAATTGGTTAAGAAATTGGTTAATCAAGAACGTTTTTCTAACCGTCCTACACCCTCATATAAGTCGTTTTCAAGAGTGGAGAAAAAATGCGCACCGGATCATTTCCAAATTTAAAACATTTCCATCATCAAATGGCAGCAAGAAATGAGTAAAATATTATATCTGTGTTGGTTTAGGTTGCAGTAAATCCATATGTTTCCATTCGCACTATCGCAAGAGAATGTAATATTACAAGTAGTACCATTCAGCGAATTCTTCGACAACACCAACATCGTCCTTTTAAAACCTAGTACAAGGACTCCGCCCTACTGATTACCAACGAAGGTTGGAGTTTATTGCATCCGTTCGGGTTGTAATTCATGACGCCATCCTGAAGTTTTGTCACAAATCTGTTGAACTAATGAAAGTAGAGTCCATAATAATGGGAGAGTTAATAGACATAATGCACATTATTGCACTGAAAACAATCCCCGATGAATAATGGAAACTCGTTTTCAAACTATAATTGGCATAAAAGTGTGGGTCGGTCTATTTAATGGACATTTTATTGGACCGTATTTTTATGAAGGTACATTAACTTTAGAGCGGTATTTAAATTTTCTTCAAAATTCACTGTGTGAACTATTAGAAGACGTGCCTATTTTAGAGCGCAGTTTAATAATTTGGCAACAAGATGGTGCTCCCACCTCATAATGCCCAAATTATTACAGATTAGTTAGACAATAGATTTCCTTAAAGGTGGATTGAAAATAAGGGTCCTATTAGGTTGCCAGCCCGCTCTCCAGATATGACCCCAATGGATTTTTTTGTCTAATGTTATTTAAAGGATATTGTTTACCAACGACCATCCAATAATCTTGAAGAGCTTAAAACCCGAATTCGTGAAGCCTGTCGAACAATTACTGCTCCCTTGATTACTGCGGCATGCAAAAGATGCTGGAAGCTGATGGAGCTCAATTTGAACATTAATTAAATAACAGATTTAAATTTTGTAAAACAGATTAATATGATGTTAAAATATTGTATAATAAATAAAATGAATTTAAAGGAAATTTGCTATTCTAATTTTTGCAACAGAAACATTTTAATTTTTAAATTTAAAAATTCCTTATGTTGATGTTAACACATAATTGTTTTTTTAAATTGAATTAATAATCTTGCAAGCATTCCAAACATTAGAAGGAATAATGGTGGCGCCATTTAGAAAAAAAAGTTGGGGTGGTTTTTAGGGAATGAATTTGTCGGGAGTAGTTTTTTTAAGTAATTTTGGGTAGTGCTCCTATAACTATTAAAAATTAAATTTTTTAAAAATGTTTATATTTAAAAATAAAAAATATATAGCCTGTGTCGTTGATTGTGGGATACCCCGTATATCTAAATATTGATGTCGATGTACAGCATCGATATTTTTGTTTCATGTGCGTCCCTCCTGCAAAAACTCTCTCGCGGATTCGGGGAACCACTGCCACAGTTATATTTTGTATTCTGAGAATTAAAGAATTAAAACGAAGCTCCTTCGCCTATCGCTCTCACACGCATTTGCTGAATCACTATAATATACTAATACGTACGCGTATCCATATCCATAATAATCCGATAGGCCGTAGTTGTTACTAGTACGTTAGCGTTTATTACAGTTGAGGATTAAGAAAAGAACTTTAGTTACCTCATAAAATTAAATATTTTTTTTATTTATTTTGTTGTGAAGATGGTTAGTAACGATACAAACCAGGTAAGGACTTAATTTTTTATCGAGAAATGTGAGTAATTAGAAATTATCCAACGAAATAATGGTGGCAGGGTTTTTTAGTAGTAAAGAACGAAACGTTTTAGTAGTTTAGAAGTAAGAATTGTTTGAAATTTGGATCGTTAAAATGGTTTCCAAATATTCATATTTTCCATAAAATATAATTTAATATCACATATTATGCACCTTATATATTTTAATACGCCATTCAAAACAGCGAAATATACCGTTTTTAAAGACTTATCACAAGGGTTTTGTTTTTAAAATGTCAACACAAGAGTTTTTTTTTTTCAAAATCAACATAACGGCAATGTGACGTCGATCGATTATTTATTAAAGAACTTATACTTCGCAATAAATGAAACACTTAATCAAATTAAATTTCTAATCGGAAGACTACTAATTTTTCTAGTTATGTATTCAGCAATTTTTTTTCTTATTTCAATTTAATTTTACGTATTTATTTTTAATCTGTATAAGCATCACTTATCGCTTTAATTATAAAAAAAATGTAAAATGTTAATTATAATAAGTTTAAAATGGCACCGTAATGACAACAATCACTTTTTAGACATACATTTTTTCCGAATATTTTGTTATAATCGTTATTAGAATCCGCCAATAAATAATCAAATCAGGTATAAGAAGTTTATAACATAAATTTCAAACTCTTCTTAATATTAGAAATATTATACAGAGTGTTTCATTGAGAAAGAGACATATCTTAAACGCTTATACAAGTTATATATAAACCCATAATGTATGGGCGTATTGCTCTTTATAGCCGAAATATAGGATGGTTTAGCAAAAATACCATCATTCTTTAGTTTACCTATGTCGAGTATGATTTTGATAAGCGTATTAATTACTTTTTTTAATTCTTTTTAATTAGAAACATATAGAAATACTTTGTAATTGTGTCAGGATATTATAAATCAACATAACAATTAAAACGAAATCATAAAACATCAAATTAGTATCAAATGTTGATTAATGTTGTTCACAGTATTGTCAAATAATAATAATTAATAATGCAAGTTTATTTAGTCTCCTTTTGTCTGAAACACTTAAAAATTAATTTTTTTGTTTTTATTTTGCATAACAATGATCACGACCAACCTAAATCTAAATTCCAGTGTCTTGACAAAATTTAAGAGAAGTAGGGTAAGATTTAATGATGAAGATAACCAAATACTTCTAATAGACATCCTAGTAAATAGTAAAAATAGTAAATAATCCTTATATTCATCCAGCAAAATAAAACATCTTACACAATAATTGTGGCCTGATTCCAGAGCTGTTAAATCCTTAATCATATTGTAGCTTCAGGTACTTTCCATTTTTTAAATAAGGCTACCTAATTAAATTAGATATAATATTGTAGACCAAATATTAATAAAATATCTATAGTTTGTTTAATATCAATTAAAAATGGGGTTAGAAAATGTAAGGGCTAATAATCACAAAGAAAACAATGAAAACGAATTTCTTGGAAATAAATTTTTTTGCTGTCGTTAGCTTAGCGGCAAACGTGTCACCTATTTCGGTGACACGTTTTTGGGAAGCTGTCAAACAGCGGCTAAGATAACGTTTATGTCTATGTTAAGTGTCAAAACATATGCATGTTTGAAAACTGTCTAATAAATTATAACAACTAAATGGTGTATAAAATTTAAATCATGGATTAGGGATCTTTGTTGATGACACTATCCATAAAAGTAAAGTATTCGTTAGCAAACTATTTTAAGTTTTTAGTTAATATAATTAACAGGGTAAATAGTTAAGCAACTATTTTACCCTGTAGAAATATATTTAGAATTAAAAATATATGTAATATACAGGGTGTTACAATATTCGGTGCAAATATTTTAAGAGCGTATTGTTGGAGTTAAAATAAGATGTTTTTATTTATAAACATGTGTCCCAAAATGCACTCCCTCAGAGCTACAGCTCGCGCAAATTGCTTGAAGAAAATCGATTATTTCAACTACTAACTGTAGGTCAAATCTTTTGAAAATTTGCAAGTCCTCACTGTTTTGGATCCTCTTGACATTTTCCGTCCCAAAGATGGTGCAAACCCAATTTTAGGCAAGGATTCAGGGAGGCTTACCCTTTTGATGGCACATATCTTATGTTTTATCTTTATATCTTTTTTTTTAATAAGAAATTTGAAAATCTAGTACACTATCTAATTAGCCATAAACAAATATAAAATTGTCGTTTTTTGCATTTTTTCGATAAAATTAATTTGATTTTACAAAAATTAAAGCATTCACAGCCCACTTCGTTTTTTCTAATTTAATAGTTTAGCAAAATGGGGTTTAATAATGCTCCCCTTTCGGTTATCAGCGATCTTGAAAATGCTTAATTAAATCGTTATTATAGTGTTGCTAATTTTTTAAATTTCTTATAGGAAACATAAGATCCAGGCTATCAGAAGAGTAAGCCCCCCAGTATCCTTCCCTAAAATTGGATTTACATCATGTTAGGATACATATTTATAGGAAAAAATTATATAAATATAAAAAATTATATATATATATATATATATAGAGCCGTGCGCCAATATTTAAGTGAGGTATTTCCGGGTCGATGGATTGGGCGAAGGGGTCAATTGGAGTGGCCTGCTAGGTTCCCCGACTTGACTCCTTTGGACTTCTTTTTGTGGGGTTATTTAAAGCATAGAGTGTATGTAAATAAACCCAATAATTTAGAAGAATTGAGAAATAATATAAGAAACGAGATTCAACAAATCCCTCAAGAAATGATACGCAACGTTCTGAGAGAATTCGAATCAAGACTCGCTTACTGTCAAGAAGTTAATGGGGCTCAATTTGAACATTTAATTCGGTCTAGATTAGAATAGTTTCTTTTTGTTCAACGTTTATACAATATTTTTGATTAAATACATTCATGTTTTGAATGTTTTTTTAGAAATTCAACCGTAAATTTCTCAGTACCTGTTGACACTTACTAGCTAGTGTCAACAGATGGTTTTGAAAAAGCTTCGATTAAAAGTGCAAACCGCATTTCTCTATGTCTAACCGTTTGGATTTTATAATATGTCAAAAGTGCAAATATGCCGATCTTCAACTATCAATAACTCAAAAACAAATGAAGATAGGTATAGGACATGAAATATGTACATGAAATATGTCTAGAATTTTCTGTTCTTTAAGAATACAGAATAAAAAATAGGTATTTCCATTTCAAAAATTGAAGTTGATGGTCGTAACTTATTTTTGGACCACCCTGTATACATAAAATTATAGTAAGAAAACCCGCAGTTAAAAATAAAAATCGACCTGTCCGAGCGTTTTTTTTTGAACATACCCCTGAATTTTAAATGAATCTATTCCGGACTTTTGGCTCTCACTGTATATATAAAGGCCATGCATCAGAATAATGCAGTTTACATATAGAGTGTCCAAATTTGAAAACTTTTTTAGGTTATCTGGATTGCTATAGGAGATAGAGCCTTGCGCTTCTTTTCGCATTACTGTGCTACTTTTTCATGAAACGAAATATGCCATTGTCAAAAATTTGACAGCTGTCATAGTATTTAATATACAGAGTAATTTTTAAAACGTTGCATTTTGGGATCTCTTTTGTATCTCCGTTATTATTTAACAAATTAAAAAGTAAAAATAATTATATTATCACTACTATACTATCACACTATTAAGCACGATTATATTATCTGTTTTATTATAATAATTTAAGATTTTGAGATAAAAAATAAACTTATTCTTTTTTTTTAATGTATGGTTTTTAATAGAAAAATCCGCGTAAGTTTTTTCCTTTTTTTCAAAAAATAATTTACTTATTATTTTTATTTTAATAATAGGCCATGATTACGCATCTCTATGGAAACAATACCGCATTGTTTTTAAAAAAGTTGTGCTTTTCTAGTTGTGCAGTACACTTTGCATTTATTCATATTCAGCACGGCAGCATAAATTGCGAAAATTTTTAAAAATATAATTTGCTACATAAGATGTAATGAAAAAATTCCTTCTAGGCGGCAAACTTATATTTTAACAGGTACCTGTAATTTTTGTAATTACCTACTTACCATTATATAACTACTATGGGTTGCATTACCTCCTGTTTTTATCCCGAGACAAGATAACCTTTTTCCAAAAGGCTTTTAAAACCAAAAAATTATCAAAAAGGGAATCAATTGGATGAAATTAATATTTTGGCATGAGTAGCTGCAAATCCATGTACATCTTGTTGAGTCATTGAGTCTGAAGTCAAGGTAAAGAAAATCAAGGCCCATTTGATTCTAAAAACATAAAGTTGACCCTTACAAGGAAAAAATGTTTTAAAGTTATGATATATTTTATATTTTGAAAATAGGAGAATTTTTATCTAATATAAAGTACGTAATTATAACATTTTAACAATTACTATGATTTTTTAAAGTATTTGGGGGTATCTAATATCCTTTTATCTCCTGAAAAAACGCGTGTCTCTGAGATATATCGACGCGTTCAAGGCAAAACGACGTAAGCACCATTTTGAAAATTTCGAGTTATTTACGAAGTATATGTTTTAAGGCATTATAAAAAAAAATACTAAAAATGAGACATACATCAATTAACCATACTAAAATCTACCAAGTTGATATTTTTTGTCAAAATGTTAACTATAAAAAGTGGTAAAAAAGAGTATAAATGGTGAATAAGTCATTTGGCATAGGCTCTTGTCGTTTATCACGTCGCTTATGACGCTTATGAGGCGCTTATAACAACTTACGCCATTTCTATACAAAATGGTTCTTCTTATTTTGGTGACGCTTAGGCCAATAAAATGAAATAAAAGTAATTAACTTGTATTACTGTTTTATTACAAAAATATATAAGTTTCTCTCAAAAATAAATAAAAACAAAGATATTTTTATTTTTTACCAAATAATGGAATGAAAATATTTTTTCTAAGTTCTTAAACATAACATTCTATATTGCCCTAAAGACTAAAGGACCAGACATTTATTAACTAATTCACAAAATTATAAAGACACAGCATTACCAATATAAAACAACATAAAAAATAAAATAAATAAGAAACCAAAAATATTCTCTAGAAAATTGTGGAATAAAATATGAGCTATTTTCTACTTAAAGTTTATTATCTATTACAACTCAATGTCTTCAATGTCTGTTTCGTTAAGAACATCCGCAACAGCTTTACTATGCTTCAGTAAAAGATATTCGCTATGATACCTTGGTGGAATTGTATTGTCATCGCACATAGTTTTAAGGTCATTTTAGTTTTAAGGGGCAAAATAAGCATTTTGTAGTTGTTCAGTATCCTTATTTTTTATGCTTTCTAAAACACATTCTTGGCCAATATCATCGTATTTACGCATGGAATGGTTTGCAAACAAGACGCGTTACCAGGTATTCGCCACACCCTCAGCCTTCTTGAATAAGGACATAAAACCAAACCTTCATTCATTGCTAAAAAGAGTGCATGCCCATCCGCGGTCTTCCCAATTCTAATGCTCTCCGGTCTATCCTAAATTTTCCTATTTTCACGAGAAAGCACTGGAGCTTTAACGGGACGTCTGGCTTAAAGATTTTTTTTATGTAAAGCAGTAAGACTAACACCATAAACATTTTGAAGCTCACTTTTTAACTAGTTAATAGTAATTCTTGGCTTTCAAATTGCCTAAAGGCGAATAAACTCATTATGTAGGTTCTGTTGCTCTTGTTGTTGCACCAGTACGTCTTTCTTCACATCACCTGTCTCTTCAAATCTCTACCATAAATTTCTATTTTATTATCATCTGATGAAGTCTCTAATCGGGAGACAAAACCATCATTACATTATCTAAAAATGTGTCATTTAAATTAAAGCAATTATGATGACCTAAAAACCTTACGCTAAAATGGTCACTTAAAAACAGTTATTAAATAAGGGTTTACAAATCCACGTTTTTTTTCACGATTTTCTTATTGGATGCCTATAACTACTTAAAAATATGATGTGAGATCTATTATTATGTTTTAAATCGCTTTAAAGTATGCGAGTAATAAATTGAAAAATTCATATGTTTCTGGATTTTTACTACCCTTATAAGCATACCAATTATTTATCTAAAATATTTTTAAAAAACCCCAAAAGTGCAACGGTGTCCAAAAAAAAGCGTATTTCAAAACCACTAAAAGGCAATTTCTGTGCGCTTGAGAAGCGGAGCCATTATTTATTTAGCCATGACTAAGTCATATCTTTATCATTCCATGCCTTGGCACTTTTCAAACATAAATACGCTGTAATGGTTGTTTGGTATATGCGTAATATAAAAAACTAAAAATTTTTTTAAATACAAACAAAGGAAACCATCGTATACGGCCAAAATATAAATTTAATGGCGCATTAAAATCGTTTTCGCGGACTCTTATCGGGGCTAAGCAATATAAAGCTAATTCAGAATATTTCGACGAAAAATAAACAACAAATAGATAGAACATTTCAAATTGAAAATAAATGTATTTATCATTTAAATAACAAACCTAATTAACATTTATAATAAATAGTTAGCACAGGTGCAAACCTGTGTGGCAAAGCCCTTTTTACAAAAACGATTATTTTATCGGATATTGAGTTACTTATTTTTTAGATATATAAAAAAATCTGTTATACCTCAAGTAAATTATTGTATTTAAAACTTATTGAACTTAATTAAATTATGTATAACGAAAGATATCATTAAAGGTTAAAGTTCATATTTCTTTTAAATACGTGAAAAAGTCTATTTTCTTCTTCGTTTCAATTTTTGAGCGTGTAAGATATTATTTTCTAAATTGATATTTGCTATAAGTGACGTAATACCCAATAAAATAAGTAAGTCACTATTAACCTGGCCAATATAAAAGCTTTTCTGAATATAAATTTATAATAATACAGTCTTTGTGTTTTTTTTAACAGTAAAAGATATTCCAGAGGGCGGTAGGTAGACGCACAAGGGTGCAAAGGAAAACATAGCATGTAAACAAATAATGCTACTTATAAATAAATTGTAGATAGATGCGAGCCAATACCAAAGCCCTATAAAAAAATTTTATACAGCCCTTTTTATGGTTTTTAGCAATTGTATTTATTTCAAATTAATTTAAGCATGCCATTGCTGTTTTTCAAGGACATATTTTTTAATATATGTTTTAAATACTCCTACTCAAAATTGTTTATCATGCTCAGGTAATTTAGAGTTTAGAGAGAGTTGAGAGGCTACAAAAATAAATGATTTTTGGAAATTTGTGATACAGTGTGGTAACTTGATTTTTCTTCTGATAAGTGATTTTTTTATTTTTATTCACATCCAAATAAAAATAAAAAATCACGGGTAATGGATGAAATTAGAAAATCTAGCAAAATTTTTAAATATTTACACCGACGACGGCGTGTGATCCCGGAATTGGAGACGACAGATAGAAGTGAAAGTCCCAGGCATAAATTATTAATTAATCATAGTAAAAAATATTTTTTTTTACCATAAAATAACAAGCTCTTAAAATTCTAGCAAGACAATGTGGTCTATTGTGTCTCAGCTAAATAGCAATAATTTTTTTTTTTTAATTTAATATAGAGAATAACGGCTTATTAATTATAAATCCTATTAAAGTAATTATTTTAA
Organism: Anthonomus grandis grandis; assembly: GCF_022605725.1. Taxonomy (NCBI): domain Eukaryota; kingdom Metazoa; phylum Arthropoda; class Insecta; order Coleoptera; family Curculionidae; genus Anthonomus; species Anthonomus grandis. Next base: position 8,249,599 of record NC_065562.1, read on the forward strand.
TAACTCTTTCGTTGAAGAACCTAAAAATATTTTAAGCACTTTAAAACAAAATAAAGATATTTCATCCAATATCTAGAATGTTTTTATTTGTATTTTGTATGCAAAGTATGAGCATTGTGCCTTTCAGTGAGGGTGAAGTCCTAAATATTATAAAAAATAAAATGAAAAATAAAAAGTCTGGAGGACCCGATGAAATTCCATTATCTATATTTAAAAATAGCACGGAGGCTTGTATCAGACCATTAACATATCTCATTAATATGTCATTCGAGAAGGGAATATTTCCAAACTCATTAAAAAAATTATAAGGTTATTCCTGTTTTTAAAAAAGCGGATTCTAATTTGGTTGAGAATTATAGGCCCATAGCTTTAACTTCCTGTTTCTCCAAAATATTTGAATATGCAATGCTTGATAGGCTTTTAGCTTATCTAATAAAAAACAAAATATTTTCGGAAAGACAACACGATTTTCTGTTGGGTAGATACCTCGTCTACCATTTTGTCGTTTTTATCTAAGGTTATCGATGCACTTGAGGCAGGTTAGCGCCCTGTAGGGATCTTTTGCGACCTAAGCAGGGCGTTTGACTGTGTCAGCCATGAAGCTTTGTTGTGCAAGATGGAGTCATACGACATTAGAGGTGTCGTCTTAAATTGGTTCGCCTCCTTTTTAGCATTTTGGACACAATACGTGGAAATAAGGAATAAATTAGGTTCATATTTTTCAAACAATCTTCACACTGATTTGGGAGTACCTCAAGGTTCGGTGCTCGGGCCTGTGTTGTTTCTTGTATTTGTAAATTCATTGCCTACAGAATTACTGTATAGTTACATTACTATGTACGCGGTTAATACATCAGCCCTTGTTCGACAACAAAGTACAGATGCACATTATTGCGGGAAAAGCATTGCACGAGCTAAATAACTGGCTTAGTCTAAATGAACTTTTTTTTTAATGCCAAGAAAACAAATTATAGTCAAAATCGCTCTTATCGTGCGGGTGTATCGAATTATCAACGACAAACTTTTGTAGTTACGTTTCATTTCAATTTGCGCAACAACGTTTTTTAACTACAACGCGTCAGATAAACGAAACAGATATATGCCGCGTTAATGTATTACCAGAAGATAAAATGATAAATGTCAGTGGTTCTAAAACAATTACTTTCATAACAAACATGCCTGTCTCGTTTCGATTGACGGATGACATTATTTGTCACAAGATAATTTAAATTTCAAATTATGGAAAAGAAAAGGCCTTTTTGTGGATTTCTAAATCCTCAAGCCAAAAAAATGGTACATAATGTTATTAATTACTTCGAGAACGAAAAAGAAAATAAAGGGTTGCCTAAGAATGTACAAGAAGAAGTAACTAAAGCGCTTGGAATTAGTTTAAGAATGGTGCAAAAGGTTGTATATGAAAACAAGAACAATCTTATTCCCAAGATGGAAAAAAAGTGTAAAAGGAAGAAGCCAAAGACTGAAGATTTAAGTGAATGTGTAAAAATGGAAGTAAGGGTTAGGATTTATGAACTATATAGGCTAAAAACAAATATAACGCTGCCATTTCTGAGGGATGTTTTAAAGCAACGCGGCACTTTGGAAATTGGACTTTCTGCTTTATTAAAATTAATTAAAAGCATAGGTTTTCGCTATAAAAAAAACTGCAATAGAAGATATTTGTGTAAACTACCAAATATTGTGAGCCAATGAATAGGATTTTTAAGATAATATACACAAAATGAAAAATTAAAGTTAAGGAAAGTGGTATTCTCAGATGAAACTTGGATATTTTCAAACGGGAGTGGAATAAAAACTTGGCAAGATGAATCTGTGAAACGCGAGAAAAGAAAAAAAGGATGTGGTCAGGAAAACGATTTATTATTTTACATGCGGGGTCTTCAACGGGATTCGTTCCAGGTGCAAGTTTAATTTTTTCTTCTAAGTCTAAAAGTATGGATTATCATGACAATATGACTTGCGAAATGTTTGAAAAATGGTTAAAGAAACTTGCAAGAACCTTCCTTAATAGTATTAGACAATGCGTCGTATCATTCAAGAATTTTGAATAAAGAACCAAATGGAAGTTGGAGAAAAAGCGAAATTTATGAATGGTTAGTAAAACAAAATCAGAATCCCTTGCCATATATGCTAAAATCCGAACTTCTTTCAATTGCAAAATCGCTGAAAAGACGAAAAATATATGCTGTTGACGAAATAGTACGTGAATATGGCCATGAAGTTTTAAGATTGCCACCATACCATTGTCAGTTTAATGCCATTGAGCTTATATGGGCAGGGTCAAAATCTTATTATGAGAAGTATGTGGGTGCTGGGCTGAGATCTGACCAGGTTGAAGCTGTATGGCATGAGGCATTGAATCACATCACAAAGGAGTATTGGCGGAAATCAGTGGATTACACAGAAAACATTATTAGAACCTGGTGGAAGAGAGAAAAAGTACTCGATATCCAAGTTGAACCATTGATCATTGCTCCATTTGAAGAAGATTCGGAAAATGACGAAGAGTTTTCCGACTCTGTTAGTCATAATGATAGTTATAATTAGTTTCTTTTTTTAGTCAAATTTGTTACTTCATTTTTACACATTCACTTAAATCTCTAGTCTTCGGCTTCTTCCTTTTACACTTTGTTTCCTGCTTGGAAATAAGATTGTTCTTGTTTTCATATACAACCTTTTGCACCATTCTTAAACTGATTCCAAGCACTTTAGCTACTTCTTCTTGTACATTCTAAGCAATCTCTTATTTTCTTTTTCCTTATTAAAATAATCAGTTTTCTTTTTGCATTTTGTTTATTATTTAGGTATGATTAAAAAGTACAAAAAATTTTTTTTTAAACAAAGCTAAGTAATTAAATTGGTGAATGCGCTGGGAGATAGATATGCCCGGCGCATTCTCCATTTTTTTAATAGTTAGTTTCAATCTTTTTTTGCTTTGTAATGTGTAAATAAATAAATAAATATTCATAAGAAAACGACATTTTTTTCTACCCTTTTTAGTTTTAGTTTTGTTCTTTTTTAGGTTAATTAGGAATTTTTTTTTGTGTTTATTTATAATGTTTTCAAGGCCTGTTTCACGCAAATTGCGTTATCGGTTTTATATAATCGCGAAGCAGTTCCTTTTACCAAAAATTGCTATCTTTTGGTAATAAACTTTTTTGACTTTTTGACTTTTTTTTGACATTTTAAAGAACTGTCGTAACTCGCCTCGTATTTATCTTTTTAAAAAAAGTTAAATAAATGAATTGGTGAATGCGCTGGGAGATAGAAATGCCCGGCGCATTCTCCATTTTTTTTTAGTTATTTTTTATCTTTTTTTGACTTTTAACTGATATAAAAGAAAAGACAACACAACTTTTTTAATTTTCTGTGCATCAACGTATAGATTGGGTCGAACGACAAATAATAAATCATAAAATTAAAATGTCATTTTAAAAGTGAGATTGTAACATGAACTTGCCTTTAAACAAAGAAAGTAGTTTTCTGGTCTCTGACTGCACTGCATCACACACAATACAAATTAATTGTTTGTCATTATATCAAAATATATAGTTTCCCAATAATTATTACAAAAAAACACAATCACACATAAATAAAGAAGAAGACAAGATCAAATAATCGTTAAAAATTAGACGCTGTGCCCTGAAATCGACAAATTAGTATGTTATGCACATACATAGGGTCATGCTAAATCGTATACTAATTTCTCAAAAATTTAGGTAACAACCATTTTTAAATGAAATATGTACAATTTTAATGAAAGGCTAGGGAGACATTTTTGCTCTCATAAAAAAATATAAAGTGCTTAGATTTAGATATTATTGCGTAAAGAAAAATTGTTATTGAGAATTCTGTCTATTTCGGACAATTTTTCAAAAAAGAAAAGTAAATATTATGTCTGGCAACTTAGCATAATATCGGGGATTCTAGGCATATACCGATGAGGCGTATACCCAACGGGCTTTATACTTATGGACTTTTTGACGTCATGAAAGGAAATAACCAACGTATGTTTTACATGTCGAATCTCGGATAGGTACGTAGTATTCCGCAGACATTTTTACGGCGTTAAAACCGGACCTTTGAACCCGCACGATAAGAGCGAAGGCGACTATAATAATAATTGTGTATACGACAAAATGCCAATAAAAACCATGGCCAACTCAGCGAAAAATAAGCTATTTAATTTTTTGACGTAAACATAAAATATTTTCATAAAGTGTTATACATCATTTTAAAGGAACAAAAAAGATCTTTTTAATTTAGCAAAAAAACAAAATGGCCGCTATAAGAAAAAGAGAAGTTGAAGATGGAATCTCAGAACCGAAACGTCGAAAACAAAAACTGAATTCAGATATGCGTTGTCCTTAAAAAGTTGTCCTAATAATGTTTTTACAGATTTTAAAAATACGTTAAAATAAAAAAAAATACAGCCCTTTTTCAAAAAGGCAACTTTTTTATTTTTTCCAAATATTTCAAAATCGGAAAAAGATAAAATAGTTCTGAAAGCGGCACTTAATTGGTAACTAAATGCCCTACAACTTTCCCCATTTAACCAATTTTCTATCTCTTATAGTTTCCAAGATACCCATACATGCACACCCAATTTGGGCCACACTGTATATTCATTTAACTTTGAATGTTGACTTCTTTATTAGTTCTTACATATTTAAAAATAAAAATGCTTCATATATTTTATTAAAGAGGAATATTGTAATAGTATTGTTTTACGCCTGTTAAAATAAGTAACAAATTTTTATGATATTATAAAGTGTGTTTTTTTTTGGCCATTTCTACACATGCATTTGGCATCATTGCATCAGAGATGTTGCAAGCAAACAAACTGCCCGTAGTTCCACGGCAATGCTAATTCTAGCGTTTCATTGTTCTAAGCCATTTTCTGTACCTCAGTTAAGGTCAGATGCGTCAATCACGGCAACGTTTATGAATTTGCTACTACAGGCATCGATTTTTGGTCAATTTTAGTAAATGGGATACTTCTCCACCTACTCGTCTGACGGTTGCCGTAGAATCCGCGGTAAAGGTTTCAGTACTTGCTCATCAATCTCTACTTTATGAATAGGGTTGACACCATGTGCCTGTGTTTTTAAAAATGCCAACTTCACTAGGCCCACGAAAGGTATTTTGAAACACCTTGAGCTTTGGTAATATCCGATCTAAATAACGCTTCTAGTATGTACAATTGTACAAGAGCCGCGCCAAAGCTCCATTACTCTCAACTTGTCCATACGTGAAGACAATGTCAACGTACTCTTCATTGGTATTAAAACGTGAAGGAACTTGATTTAAAGAAGGTTAGATGTGCACTAAATACGAAACTCCTGATGACTATTAACAATTATTCACGACTGGCAGATCGGGTGCGAACTGATAACTCTGAGAATTGGTCAAATATCGGCATGAATGATTAAAATAAAGTGCAGTAACTTAGCGTATGTTTAAAAATTTTTAAACGATAAAGATTTTTATTCAAGAATTAAACAAAGTATTCTAACTCTACAATTATTTTTCATGTCTCAATGTCTCTATTTTTTCTTTCAGTTAATAAAAATGCTTGGAATTTATGCATTCAATTAAATAAACATTAGACAAAACAAAATGAATTTTGAAACTTAAATATCAATTGTAACTTCCGCTGCATCCGGAATTTGATATTTGAGAATCTCTTACGATGTTCGATTTTCTAATTCAAAAAAATATAAGCAATTTAAAAATGCAAATATGTTAAGTTATATTAAAAAAATACAAAACATAAACAACATCATCATAATTATTAAATTACGAGACATTTTACCACTAACCAAAACTATTTATTTTTACTCTCGACAAGTGTTAATAAAAGATTAAAACTGATTAAAACTGTTAAAAAAGTTTTAATCTTTTCCCGAAGATGCTAACACCGTTAGCGAAACAAGTGTCGAGAGTAATAATAAAGAGTTTTGGTTAGTGGTAAAACTGTCTCGTAATTTGAGCGTCACACCAAAGGTTCAAACCATAGGACTAATATCATTATAGTTCATGAATTATAAATTTAAAAATCAAATGCTTATTTTAAATACTTTCGTTCGGAAAAGAAAGATTTATGGGAACAAAACATGTTCTATTATGAGCTTTTGAGTTAATTATCCTATTATTAAGTTAGTACGTGAATTAAGAAAAATATAAGGGTCCTAACATTTATAATAAGAAAGGTGATTTTTTAAATAAAAATAAAGCATGAAATAAGTTAATGTAATATTCTTATTCTTTTACGTTAAAAGTGTATAGAAATAACTAACTAAAAATATTACAAATACTAACTTATTATAGATGCTGAATATGTTCACGATTTTCCCATATAAGATTTATACGACAGAAATTTAAATTTACTCTATATAATTTTTTTCTTGTTTCTAAGTCGAGTTGGTGCATCTTGAATTCATTCTTTCCCCAATTCTTCTTTTCTTCAGTATATCCCTAAAAGAAACAGTCCGAAAGATTTTGATCCCTAGAACAAGATAGCAGTTGCACGGGGTATTATTACCTATTAATACACGGAGTAATTATTACCTCTCTCTATCTACTTATTCGAAAATTAATGCAAGTTGTAATTGTGAATCGTCTAATATTCAAAAGTATATTTAATAAGAAGTTTAAAGAAGGTTGTCCATTTAATCTTTACGGACGTTTACAATTATCAACTTTATTGACATATGGATCTTCTTCTCCATTTACAAATTCATTATGAAAATTACTTATCCCTCTTCGCGTAAATCACGATTTATCGATAAACAAAATATTGCCCCAAGCGTTTAGGTAGCTCTTTTTGTGCTAATATCCTTGCAAGTTTCTAGTGCTTCTGATGGACGCAGATATTCCATTTACTGTATTGTACATGAAAAACTAAATTATATTCAAAGATTTTTTTACTATCTTTCGAGATATGGACAGATTTGTCCAAGGGGAATATAAATTAAAGTAATAAAGTGTATATATTGAAGACGCTCTCTATTTACATAGCATTTTTTATGGCTAGAAGTATGAAAAATAGACACTAGTGAGCGCTCAAGTGTTCTGAACAAGGTGCACTAAATTATATACAAATATTTTTGACTATTTTTCAAGATATTGACAGATTTGTCCAAAGGGAATATAAATTAATGTAATAAAGTGTATATATTGGAGACGCTCTCTATTTTCAGGGCATTTTTTAGGGTTAGAGGTATGAAAAGTAGACACTAGTGAGCGCTCAAGTGTTCTGAACAAGGTGCACTAAATTATATACAAATATTTTTAACTATTTTTCAAAATATGGACAGATTTGTCCAGGGGGAATATAAATTAATGTAATAAAGTGTATACAGTGAGAGCCAAAAGTCTGGAATAAATTCATTTAAAATTCAGGGGTATGTTCAAAAAAAAAAACGCTCGGACACGTCGATTTTTATTTTTAACTGCGGGTTTTCTTACTATAATTTTATGTATACAGGGTGGTCCAAAAATAAGTTACGACCATCAACTTCAATGTTTGAAATGGAAATACCTATTTTTTATTCTGTATTCTTAAAGAACAAAAAATTCTAGACATATTTCATGTACAGGGTGGCCAAATAAGAATGCAAGGTACTGTATCTGGGAAACTATTCATCGTAGAAGCTTGCGATAAAAAAATTTATTACTAAAATGGCCAAGAGAATGACCTGGAAAATATTTTCAAGTTTCTAAAATGGCCGCTAGGGGGCGCAACTGCAATCTTGAATCTAGAAAACTGATGTTTCTGTAAATTTTGCTGAATTAACCTAACAAAAAAATAGCTGATTATTAAAGTAGAGACTAATCCGAACCTTTTTTATTTGAATAGTTTTGCTGTATCTCTAAAAATAAAGTGGTGGGGGGTGTTCAAAAGTTGGCTTAAAACACACCCTGTATACTAAAGACGCCTTAGCCGATTTTATCAAACTTGGGCTAGTTGAAAAGAGCTATTATTAAGCTACGAATATTATTATAATTCATGTTTTTTTAGTTTTACATCTCGCCGGTAGAGGGCTTTTTTCGGCTTTCTGACACAAATTACTAATTTTCTCAAAAAACTTAAATGCAATGGTATAAATTTTTTTATACAAAAAAATAGCTTAATGACGCCTAAATATGCTTGCGAAAACCGCATCTTAATATCTTCATCCTAACCTAAAATTTAGGCCAAAGAAAATTTTATATGAAAATCCCTTAATATTTATAAAAACTACAAAATAATTTATTTTGAATTTCTTTTATAATGTAAGTTGTGGCCCTATAAAGGACCGATTTTAAAAAGAAAGGGTTTTAATGCCCCCGTAAATGCTCGAAATGCTGACCATCACGCTTTATGCATTGCTGAAGCCTCTCATGGGTAGATAGAACTGCAGCTTCAATTTCGGCTCTCGGTATGGTATGTATTGCATTACGAATGCGGTTTTTCATATCTTCTCTAGTCGTAGGCTGAGTCTGAAATACAATGTCCTTTAACCGCCCCCATAAATAGAAATCAAGACAGGTTAAGTCTGGGGATCGCGGAGGCCATGGAAACAGGCTTCCTCTTCCAATCCACCGCTGTTGAAAAATGTTATTAATATGCTCTCGCACATACCTAGCAAAATGTGCTGGACAACCATCCAACTGCAAAAACAAATTTTGCCGGACTTCCAGTGGCACATCTTCCAGCAACAACGGTAATTGATTTACCAAAAAGTCGAAGAAAACATTGCCATTTAGAGATTGCTCAAAAAAATATGGTCCAATAATGTTGCCTCCAAGTATACCACACCACACATTTAAACTCCAGCGCCCTTGGTGCTGAACTTCACGCAACCAATGCGTATTTTCTGCAGACCAATAATGCATGTTATGCAGGTTGACTCTACCTTCACTATTAAATGTGGCTTCATCGGTCCAAAGAATTTTAAATAAAAAATCTCTGTCCTCGCGTATCATGCCTAATATCCAATGGCAATAGTCCAACCTACGGTCAAAGTCTGCTTCTTCCAATGTCTGATGTAAATTAACATGATATGGGTGCATTCTATAAATATATGAAAAAAAAAGCTGAACTTAAATAAATCCATATATGGCGATGGCTATTAGAATTTACCTATTGTCCTTCAAAATATTTTGAATCGTTGTTCTTGATATGCCTAATTTAAGGGATAATGCTCTTGTGCTAACATGAGGGTTTCCTTCAATATATCCCAGTACGCTGTTAATATTGTCCACATTTCTTCTAATTCTTGGCCGTTGAAACCTAGGCCGAAAACTACCATTGGCTCGTAAGTTCGCCACTAATCGGGGAAAAAATCTAATATCGCAAGGACTTCGATTTGGATATCGAGCAGCATAAACTCTTTTTGCTACTGCAGCATTTTGAAGACATTCAAAATAAACCGCAAGCATATCAACAGCTTCATCGTTCGTAAAACGCATTTTGCAAAAACAAAAAATGCTCAAGTAACGTAAAACTTTTGACAACTTACTATTGACAATTTGAGGAATGTTTATAATTTGAGTAGACATTTGTTTTGTTGCATTCCATGGCCTGCTTTCTAATAATTATTTTTTTCGTATTATATCCATAGTGAATATATAACATAAAATAGGTCTGATTTTTGATATAAGCATTATTAATACTTACCTTTTAGTGATACTAGGTAATATTTTCAAAAATGGTAAATTTTGTTTTCAAAAGTAGTGAATTTTAAAAAATTCCAAAATAATTAGTATAAAAAAATTAAAATTTAAGGGTATAAAATATTCTTTGGCCTATATTTTAGGTTAGGAACAAGATATCGAGTTGCGGTTTTCACAAGATTATTTAGACATCACTTAGCTATTTTTCTATGAAAAAAAAATCATATCAACGCATTTAAATTTTTTGAGAAAATTAGTCATTTGTGTCAGAAAGCCGAAAAAAGCCCTCTAGCGGCGAGATGTAAAACTAAAGAAACATGAAATATAATAATATTCGTAGCTTAATAATAGCTCTTTTCAACTAGCCCAAGTTTGATAAAATCGGCTAAGGCGTTTTTAGTATACAGGGTGTGTTTTAAGCCAACTTTTGAACACCCCCCACCACTTTATTTTTAGAGATACAGCAAAACTATTCAAATAAAAAAGGTTCGGATTAGTCTCTACTTTAATAATCAGCTATTTTTTTGTTAGGTTAATTTAGCAAAATTTACAGAAACATCAGTTTTCTAGATTCAAGATTGCAGTTGCGCCCCCTAGCGGCCATTTTAGAAACTTGAAAATATTTTCCAGGTCATTCTCTTGGCCATTTTAGTAATAAATTTTTTTATCGCAAGCTTCTACGATGAATAGTTTCCCAGATACAGTACCTCGCATTCTTATTTGGCCACCCTGTACAATGTCCTATACCTATCTTCATTTGTTTTTGAGTTATTGACAGTTGAAGATCGGCATATTTGCACTTTTGACATGTTATAAAATCAAAACGGTTAGACATAGACAAATGCGGTATGCACTTTTTATCGAAGCTTTTTTAAAACCATCTGTTGACACTAGCTAGCTAAATTTACGGTTGAATTTCTGAACATACAATAATTCATGCAACTATGTAACACCCTTACTAAGGTAACCTTGTTTTTTGTGTTTTTTCATGCATTGTTGCAATGATGTTGTCATCATTTTTTGAAGTGACAGGTATCAAGCAGTCTTATCCTTGTTTATTGTAAAATTTAATATTGCCTGAAAAGATGAATAAGTTAGTTGAAACTGAGAGAATAGAAATACTAATTATGATAGGATGTGGTGATCGCATTAGGACCCAACACCAGGTTGGTGAATGTTTAATACCAAGTATCCTGATAAGACAATATCTCAGTCTACCGTTAGCAAACTAGAAAGAAAATTTAGGGAATTAGGTCATGTCAGAGATCGACCCAGATCGGGTCGTCCCTCAATTTCCGAGGAAAAGAAGTTAAATGTAGTTTTGTCCATTGAAGAAAATCCTCACCGACTAGACAGACAGCACTAGATAACGATGTTGGAAAAACATCTTTAAGAAGGATTTTGAAAAAGGCAAAATATCATCCCTATAAATTAAAATTAATCCACGAACTTAACGAAGATGATACAGATCGTCGATTAGAGTTTTGCGAAACTATAATGAATGTCTGCCATAACGACCGTCTTTTTACTCGTAGAATATTTTTTTCTGACGAGTCGGCCTTCTGCCTCAATGGTACAGTGAACAGACAGAACTGCCGTTACTGGTGTTCCTCCAATCCAAATTGGGTGATTGAAGCTCATACCCAATCTGTGAATGTTTGGGCGGCATTATCAATGACAGAGTCATAAGTCCATTTTTCTTCGAAGATACCTTAACAGGTCAACGTTATTTGGAATTCTTAAGGAACGAACTGATTCCCGCTTTATGTTTGGTGTTTCCAGATGATGGCGCGCCGCCACACTTCAGCAGAGCCGTGCGCCAATATTTAAGTGAGGTATTTCCGGGTCGATGGATTGGGCGAAGGGCTCAATTGGAGTGGCCTGCTAGGTCCCCCGACTTGACTCCTTTGGACTTCTTTTTGTGGGGTTATTTAAAGCATAGAGTGTATGTAAATAAACCCAATAATTTAGAAGAATTGAGAAATAATATAAGAAATGAGATTCAACGAATACCTCAAGAAATGATACGCAACGTTCTGAGAGAATTCGAATCAAGACTCGCTTACTGTCAAGAAGTTAATGGGGCTCAATTTGAACATTTAATTCGGTCTAGATTAGAATAATTTCTTTTTGTTCAACGTTTATACAATACTTTTGATTAAATACATTAATATTTTGAATGTTTTTTTAGAAATTCAACCGTAAATTTCTCAGTGCCTGTTGACACTTACTAGCTAGTGTCAACAGATGGTTTTAAAAAAGCTTCGATTAAAAGTGCAAACCGCATTTGTCTATGTCTAACCGTTTGGATTTTATAACATGTCAAAAGTGCAAATATGCCGATCTTCAACTGTCAATAACTCAAAAACAAATGAAGATGTATTGAATGTATTGAATGAATGATGATTGTACATGAAATATGTCTAGAATTTTCTGTTCTTTAAGAATACAGAATAAAAAATAGGTATTTCCATTTCAAAAATTGAAGTTGATGGTCGTAACTTATTTTTGTACCACCCTGTATACATAAAATTATAGTAAGAAAACCCGCAGTTAAAAATAAAAATCGACGTGTCCGAGTGTTTTTTTTTTTAACATACCCCTGAATTTTAAATTAATTTATTCCGGACTTTTGGCTCCCACAGTATATTTAAGACGCTTTCTATTTTCATGGCATTTTTTATGTCTAGAGGTATAAAAAAAAAACACTAGTGAGCACTCAAGCGTTCTGAACAAGGTGCACTAAATTATATACAAATATGTTTGACTATTTTTCAAGATATGGACAGATTTGTCCAGGAGGAATATAAATTAATGTAATAAAGTGTATATATTTAAGACGCTCTCTATTTTCAGGGCATTTTTTATGGTTAGAGGTATGAAAAATTGACACTAGTGAGCGCTCAAGTGTTCTAAACAAGGTGCACTAAATTATATACAAATATTTTTGACTATTTTTTAAGATATGGACAGACTTGTACAGAGGGAATATAAATTAATGTTATAAAGTGTATATATTTAAGACGCTCTCTATTTTCAGGACATTTTTTATGGTTAGAGGTATGAGAAATTGACACTAGTGAGCGCTCAAATGTTCTGAACAAGGTGCACTAATTTATATACAAATAGTTTTAACTATTTTTTAAAATATAGACAGATTTGTCCAGAGGGAATATAAATTAATGTAATAAAGTGCATATATTTAAGTCGCTCTCTATTTTCAGGGCATTTTTTATGGTTAGAAGTATGAAACATGACACTAGCGAGCGCTCAAGTGTTCTAAACAAGGTGCACTGAATTATGTACAATTATTTTTGACTATTTTTCAAGATATGGACAGATTTGTCCAGGGAAAATATAAATTAATGTAATGAAGTGTATATATTTAAGACGCTTTCTATTTTCATGGCATTTTTTATGGCTAGAGGTATGAAAAATAGACATTAGTGAGCGCTCAAGTGCGCTAAACAAGGTGCACTGAATTATATACAAATATTTTTGACTATTTTTCAAGATATGGACAGATTTGTCCAGGGGGAATATAAATTAATGTAATAAAGTGTATATATTTAAGACGCATTCTATTTTCATGGCATTTTTTATGGCTAGAGGTATAAAAAAAATAGACACTAGTGAGCGCTCAAGCGTTCTGAACAAGGTGCACTAAATTATATACAAATATTTTTGACTATTTTTCAAGATATGGACAGATTTGTCCAGGGTATATATAAATTAATGTAATAAACTGTATATATTGAAGACGCTCTCTGTTTTCAGGGCATTTTTTATGGCTAGAGGTATGAAAAATAGGCACTAGTGAACGCGCTCAAGTGTTAATATAATGATATATATATATACGTATCGATAATTCCCATGACCCTTGCTACGTGAATAACTATAATGAAGTTTTGATAAAAGTTAATTTTTTTATGAAAATACAGTTTTTGTTTTTCGAAATTAGTTTTAGAGATATGTGCCTACTGATGTAAAATTGTCAAGAAGGAAAATTCAGAGAATATTCTCTTTCCTGAGAATTTTCTCGGCCAGAAAATTTTCGCCGAGGGTTTTCTAAACTATCAGCTAATTTTTTAATTATATTACTTCGTATTTGCACCAACCGAAATAAAAATGAGAGAAGAAGGAGGGCATATCAGACAAATTATTATAATTTAAGATATTCAGTTTATTTGTAGGAGGGTATATATGTTGTTTATGCAAATTCACCTTGTATATTTTTCTATTATAAAAATTATTAAGCCCTAATGCCAAACACTTATTTTGTCGCTTATGAAATGCTTTCTTTCCCATTCTCTCTTACATTACTATATATACAGGGTGGCCATTTGAAAACGAACAGAGCCTATTTTGGGTCCCTCAGAACATTTGCGAAAAAATCCTCGGACCCGTCAATTTTTGATTCAAGGGGCAAACATTTTTTTGCTAGTTTCGCCCCTCTGAGGGCAAAGCCCTAGTGGGGGTGACAAGGGCCCCCAAAATTTTAAATGGAACGGAGGGTCGAGTGATACCTTATTTTGAAGGTATTTTTATGTGTATTGTTAAATCGTTACTATTTGCCTAATCGATACAGGGTCTAATAAAAGTTACAAAAAAATGTTAAAAAGTATAATTTTAAATAAAGGGCTTAAAAATAAAATCAATCAAGTAAATGTTCAAAATGTTGGCCTTCGACTTCCATACAATAATACAGGTTTTGTTCAAACCTTTCCCGTACATTTTGCAAAATTTCTGGGGTGTTTTGACGACATTCATCAATTATTCTTTGTCGCAAATGATCTAGCGATGTTGGCTGACTAGCATAAATTTTAGTTTTTAAATGGCCCCATAAAAAAAAATCTAACGGGCTTAAGTCTGGGGAACGAGGTAGCCATTCAATAGCTCCTCTTCTTCCAATCCATTGTTCTGGAAACGTTTGGTCCAAATATTGACGAACCCTTGCAGCATAGTGGGGTGGCGCCCCATCTTGCTGAAATACTAGACGATTTTCCAAGTACTCGTTGTTATTTTCTAGTATCTCCACTAATGCTGGATGAATTGTATTTTCTAATAACTCCAGGTACATCTCTCCTGTTAAATTGCCAGGTAAAAAAAGGGGCCTACGATATGTTTACCAAAAATGCCAGCCCAAACATTAAATTTTTCAGGATGTTGTGTATGCACCTCACGAAATATTCTGGGATTTGAATCAGCCCAATAGCGACAGTTGTGACGATTCACAGTACCGTTTACGAAAAAGGAGCATTCGTCAGAAAAACATACATTAAATAGAAAGTGTGGATCATTGGCGGCTTGTTCAGATATAGTTTCACAAAATTGTACTCGCCTATAAAAATCGTCTTCGTTTAATTCTTGTACGAGATGCATTTTGTACGGATGAAACTTGTTTTTTTTTAATATATTCTGAATGCTGCTTCTCTTAATAATAACCAGACACGGTTGATAACTTCCTTGTGCTCAGTGTAGGATCTTGAACAATATGGCCTAAAATAGCTACTTCTGATGCTTTATTCACCACTGGATTATCCATTTCGCGCTTTTTATTAGCCACAGACCCAGTTTCCCTCAATTTTTGAACCAATTCCCAAATGTACTTGCAATGGGCCTGTCGATTAGGGTGTTGTAGTGTATTAAAGAGCTGAGCAGTTCTATTAGCATTTTCATTATTCGCGAAGATAAGAGAAATTATTTCAACTCTTTCAGCAAGTGAATAAACCATTATCAAACTCAATGTTGTAACTAACTAACTTTAAAGAGCTATTTATTTGACACACTATGATCTAACAGCAGTAATTGACAACCACTATTAAACTTCAAAATGTTGCTATAATAACAGTCTCAACAATAACCAAGAGTTCCCTTGCAGAATTGGCATAGATACCTACGGGTATTAAGAAAAAACAACAGAAAGTACGGTTCACAATGTAGGAGAACAAAATTTTTTGTATTTATTTAACTGCTAAACTTACAAACATTGTTTTTCATAAAAAATGTTGACATGTTTTTGTAACTTTTATTAGCCCCTGTATCGACTAGGCAAATAGTAACGATTTAAAACTTTAGGGTTATAATCCACATAAAAATACCTTCAAAATGAGGTATCACTCGACCCCCCGTTCCATTTAAAATTTTGGGGACCCTTGTCACCCCCGCTAGGGCTTTGCCCTCAGGGGGGCGAAACTAGCAAAAACATGGTTCCCCCTTGAATCAAAAATTGACGGGTCCGAGGATTTTTCCGCAAATGTTCTGAGGGACACGAAATAGGCTCTGTTTCGTTTTCAAATGCCCACCCTGTATAGGATCATATGCGGATTAGACCTGCACAACAGATGTAAATACCTCCGCACGGAGCTATTTACATCTGTGCCTGCACCTTTTAACGGCAACTATAACAGATGAAAAACTTGAGTAATGTTTTGTATCTTCATATGTATATTATTTTTTTAACACTGCGTTCTCAACAACTATATTCTTAGGATAATAATGCATTGATTTTTGCAAAATACCTTTTTAATTTTCAGGATATTGCTGTTGTTTTGCAAAAGGCTATCGACTCAAACAATACCAAAGATATCGAAAAAATCGTCGATTCTATTGATAACCCAACCGAGAGTTTTTACGAGTGTCTCTTCGCCGCTTGCCGAGAGGGCATTAATGACTTTATAGATATACTTTTGAAATGTAAAAATCTTGAACTTAACAAGAAACTTTATTTTCATAATGTTTTAAGTAAAAGCGAAATAAAATTCAACAAAACCGTTGGAAAGGCGTATAAAACAGCTGTGTTACTAGCCGCTGAATCTGGAAAATTAGAAACTGTTAAACTTTTAGTAGAAAAATATCACGCAAATATTAGTTTGACCACCGATAAAGGTAATACAGCGTTAATATTGGCAGCTAAAAACAACAATTTGAACGTCGTTAAATATTTAATCGAAACTAAAGGGATGGTTATTGACGACAAAAATATGTATGACGATACTGCCTTAACTGAAGCAGCGGATAATGGTTCCTTGGAGTGTGTTAAATATTTAATAGATAAAGGTGCCGATGTTTTGCATAAGAACAAAAATGGGAAAACAATAATTTTCTATGCAGCTTTCTCTAATAATCTTGCCTGTCTTAAAACTATCGCAGAATCAATTCCTCAAGATATTTTAAAAGAACATATTAATTGTCGTAGCAATAAGTCTTTAACAGCCCTTCATTGGGCCGCAAAGAAGGGCTATATAGACATAGTGAAATATTTACTAAGTAAAGGAGCCAATCCTAATTTAAAATGTTCATGGAATAAAACACCATATCAAATAGCTACTAACGTTGAGATAAAACGACTACTGTTAGAAGCCACTTGGGTGAACTTTGTGAGACCTTCAGAACTTTATGAGTAGTTGGTAATATAAATAACAATAAATTTGAAAACCCCAAACAAACGTTTTTTATATTTGACCTTTTTTTAAGTCTGGAAGAGATATTTATTGTTACTTTTATATAATTTTTTTTTAATTTGTAATATACAGCATATTTCCTACTTGCGGTTGAATTTATTGGTTTGGTCAGAAGCTGCAATATTTTCTTTTTAAATATCAACGTCTGGAAATGATGAAATGAAATTTTTCTTTTTCAATTTTTCATCCCTGTCAAAATATTTAAATTTTATTTTTATCCCGCCTCTAAAACCAAAAAAATGTATTCGCTTAATTGCATTCCTATATTATACACTGTTGCATATCAGTGGAACACATAGTAATACAATTAAATTACTTCCTAACTGAAAATGCAGACGCTATTAATAGTCAGGGAGTTTGTCATATAAATTGTTGTTACGAATCGATTACAAAGAAAAACAATTAAAGAAACAACAATATTTTTCATTTTTCAATGTTTAATTCAAAAAGTGTAAACATTACAAGAAAAGGAAGAGGCATAATTTTCTTTTTAATAATATTGATAAACCATATCTTGAGCCCCCACAGGCCTTAATAATTACTAATAATAATAATAATAATAAATCTAATTTCCTACTACTATTCGAATTACTATTCATTAATAATAATAATAATAATAATAATTAAAGGATTAATTCACGTTTTATTATTGGAACGGGCACTATCAAATTGAACTAAATTCAAATACGGGATACTTTTTGGATTTTGTAACATATTTTTATCTTATAAGCAATGCATTTTCGTATCTAGCTATCCATAGTGTCCATCCAACTCCTGACAAGCCAGTAAACTTCGCTGAATATCCCTGTAGGTATTTAATTGTTTCTAATGTCAGAAACGCGATTTTATTTGACAATTAACAAAGTCTTATTTTTGTTCTTAAGTCTTTACTTATCTTATAACTTTCTGTATTACTTACAGCGTATCTATAACTATGTTTTTTATTCTTTTTTAATTTAATAATGTTTTTTTTTGTAATTTTATGCCTTTGTTATATTAGAATTTAAGAAAATATACTTTATTTTAATTAGTAATATAAGCTGCTTCATTCATGTCGGACAGGATCGGAATCAAAGAGAAAGTCTTTTTTGGGAGGGGCCGGGGATCCAAGAGCTAAAGTGTTTTGTAATTACATGGTTTTTTTTTGAAAGTCTGTTGAATACTTGAGGAGCAGAGTTGCAAAACGCAGTTTGTCCAAATTTTCACATTTTGAACTAAAGGTGGCGCAACGTTAGTTAACCGAATTTTTATCATTTCACATCACTTTGGGCGTTCAAATCGAATTTTGTACCATTTAAAATATTTTGCGAAAATCCCCTAGACATGCAAAATGCATTTAGTCCTTCACCTTTAGACAAACAAAAAGTATACAAGACAAACAAATCGCGTTTGGTTCAGATGTAAACATGTTTGTTTCATAACCTAATTTCTGTCGGTGTGGTTTGAGTTTATGTAGAAGTATTTTGTGTTTGTTTCATAACTTTTTCGTGAAGTTTAAATCACAATGGAGTCTGTAGATGGTGAGCACATTGTTGGTGATAGTGACCGGGGTAGCCGAAAGCGACAAATTAATTTAACAACTAGGGGAAGAAAAAAACAAGTGAGGTATGCATTTATTTTTTAATACTTATTTCTTTTTGTTACGACTTTGTACTATTTTAAGGTATTCAAACCATGATCCCGATTTAGAGCAATTTGATATAGCTTGCAACCATAAAAATAATTCAAATTTAAAATGTCAGCAAGTGAGTCGAGAAGATGTAATTAAAGTTCGGAAAGTGTTTTACAGAAAATCCAATAAAACCGTTCAAGATGGAATTTTAGATAGTTACATTACTTTAGATATACCTAAACGAAAAAAGTGTCGCAAGGCTGATGGAAAACCTCACTCTTTTGCAGTAAAATATTGCGTAAGTTAAACTAAAAGTGCCCACGCTGTTATATACATTTATTTTTATTTAAAAAAATATGGATTTGAATTTTTTTTTAACTATTAAAATTAAATATTTTTTTAGTTTGAATGTTTCACCAAATTTTTTTTAGGTTTTCCTTAAGCAACAAAAATTGCAGGTTTGTCAGAAGCTTATCATGGCTGTTTACAATGTTGGTCAAAGGAGGGTGAATACCATTTGCAGGAAAGTGCAAAGTGGGGAAACAGAAAAAAGGGAAGGGGATAGACGCACTTTTAAGTTTATGGATAAACTGAATGCTGTAAGATCTTTTATTAGTCAGTTACAAGGAAAGGAAAGCCACTACGGAAGAAAAAAGTCTCGACGGATTTATGTATCATCAGAATACAACATTTCTATACTTTGGCAATTATATAACAAAAAAGCACCAAACAATCTGAAAGTAATATTTCAGCCGGGTGTTTAGTAAATACTTTAATATAGGTAGACCCGCTACTGTTGTCTGTAGTTACTGCGTTAGAACACAAACCAAAGTTGATATGTTTCAAATTGCTACACAAAAACAAAAGTTATCTACTGAACTAAAAGTTCATAAATTCCGTGCATCACAATTTCACAAATTAATGAAAGTTGAAGATCCCAATACCATTTCATATTTTTTTTGATCTGCAACAAGTTCAGGTATTACCCAAGGCCCCTATTCATGAGGCATTTTACGCCCAACAGCTGTATATATTTTTTTTGCTTTACGAAACTTAATTGTAAAGACCCAGTATTCTATACGTGGATGGAGCACCAAGCAACGAAGGTAGAGGGGCGACTGAGATATCTTCCGCTCTTATCGATTTTTTGAAAAAACTTACATTTCCAGACAATACGACGAAAATCCGTTTTTTTGCAGATGGGTGTGGACGACAAAATAAATAATCATGTTGTGCATGCTTTAAAGTTTTGGCTTCAAACGTTTTCATGTGAGCAGATTAGGGACATAGAAATTATATTTCCAATTAGAGGTCACTCTTATCTCCCCGCCGATTGTATCTTTGGACACATTGAAAAAAGCTTAAGGTCTCATAGTATTATAAAAACTCCAGATCAATATTGGGATATCTACACCAAAGTGGGTGGTGTACAAAAACTTGGAACTGACTGGCATTTACTTGACATGACAACTTTTGCTGCATCTGAAAAAAGTGACTGGCATTCATTCTTGTCGAAGACTTTTGTTAAAGAAAAAAAGTTTCACTCATAATATTTTGCTGAAAACTGAGTTACTATATCGCAATTCAGATGAGACAAAAAAGTTTTAAAACCACGAGCAAGATTCGATCAAATAGAATTACAGGAATTATGTTTAGGTCATAAAATAAAGAGAAAAAAGTAGATAGTTTAAAAAAATTATTGGCATCATTATCTGAAAAACCTGGAATCAGGATCCAGAATTAGAATGGTTAGTTCCAATTTTAGAAGGCCAGTGTGAGATTGAAACCAATGTTGAAGAAAGTGAGGACTGTGACTGTAACGATACGGAAGATGTTAATTTCATTTGAGTTTGTTAAAAAAATAAAAATACTGCTTTAAGAAAATGGTTCTTCATTTTTTGGTGGTAATTTTACCCAAAAAGTTTTTCCAAATGACAATCAAAAGGCATTTTGTCCACTATAGACATGCAAATAGCATTTTGTCTATATGTTTTTCTAAAATACCAAAGTTACTTTTGCTTCTTCTAATCTGCTATTCTAGTATTTACTTATCCTAAATTTTCCTAATTTTTTGGTAAAAGTCCTAACTCGTTAAGTAAGACAGATTCGTAGCACCAGTTTTTGATGTTTCCTGAAAATTTACAATTTTGGACAAACCGCATTTTGCAAGTCTGCTCCTCACTTAGCGTCAAGCCAAGTTTTAATGCCAGTTCTAATTAAAAACTAGGTAAAATACCTAGGACCAATTTGTATTATTTTACCTAAATATAAATTAAACTAGTATGTACTTGGTGGCCAATTAGGAATGGACGTTGGCGATATCTCAGGCTCTAATAATCGTAGCGCATTAAAAAAGAAATTGTTATAAAAGTGGTCCACAAAAAAATCTAGACATTACTTAGAAGTTTATTGGTCAGCCGCCAGGGGGCGTTACAGCTTCTTTAAAAGTTAAAATTGCGTTCTTGCGAAAAAAACCCATAACGTATACCTCAAAATACAGCGGCGTACCGACCATGGGTCTAAAGTGTGCAAAAGACACGGGCCCGGGGCCCCTACGGGGCGATCTCAGCATCTTGTTAGTTTTTTCGTGCAGATGACAAAAAATTTTACTGCACACTTTAAATTTTAATTAAAATATAAAGTGTAAACTTTGTCGATCCGAACTTAATTATTTAGGATATGTTTTCGATAAAGATGGACTTCATGTCGACCCGGATAAGGTGACAGCCGTATTGAACATTCCGACTCCAAAGAACACCACCGAAGTCCGACGTGTCATCGGTATGGCGTCCTGGTACAGGCGTTTTATTCCCCAGTTCTCAACCGTTATTTCTCCCCATACCGCTCTTCTTTGTAAACACAAAAAGTTGAACTGGACCTCAGAATGTCAAAATTCGTTTCAGAACATCAAAAATTCGTTAGTTTCCGCTCCTGTACTTACTTGTCCTGATTTCTCGAAACCCTTTCTGGTTCAGACTGATGCCTCAGCGTATGGGGTCGGTGCTGTATTATCTCAAGAGTTTGATGATCGTAAACATGTTATCTGTTACATATCTCGATCTCTGTCTAAAGCAGAGAGAAATTTTTCCACCACAGAAAGAGAACTGTTGGCCATTATTTATGCTTGCGAGAAATTACGACCCTATTTAGAGGGATACCCCTTTAGAGTGATAACAGATCATCATAGTCTGAAATGGATTCATAGTCTGAAGGAACCAACAGGAAGGCTTGCCAGATGGGTATTGCGGTTGCAACAATTCGATTTTGAGGTTATTCATAGAAAGAGCCATCATGTTGTGCCGGATGTTCTCAGTAGAGCTGTGCCAGAGATTGCTAAATTGAATGTAAACCCGAAACCAGATGTTGCAGATAAGTGGTACCGAAGAGTTTTCAATCAGGTCGTAGAGAATCCTATTAATTATCCCCAATGACGAATTGAAGGAAATTTACTTTACAAGTATGTGAAGTGTTCTTACCGGTCTCTTCGAGATGATGAAGATTTCTGGAAGGAAGTAGTACCCAAGGATCGAAGACGTATGATTTTGGAATAAAATCATGATCATCCTTTGGCTGATTATGGTTGTGTCATGAAGACATACGAACGATTGAAGCGTCGTTATTATTGGCCAAAAATGAGAGCTGATGTCGTCCGATATGTTAGGCATTGCGCCAAATGTATTTCGCAAAAGCCCCTCCGGGAGCGACACGGATTAATGGGACAACAAACTCAAGCTTTGAAGCCATGGAGCACGATTAGCGT
Organism: Anthonomus grandis grandis; assembly: GCF_022605725.1. Classification (NCBI taxonomy): domain Eukaryota; kingdom Metazoa; phylum Arthropoda; class Insecta; order Coleoptera; family Curculionidae; genus Anthonomus; species Anthonomus grandis. The sequence goes on from NC_065562.1 coordinate 8,272,112, forward strand.
CGATCTTTTTGGGCCCTTGCCTCGTTCTACTCAGGGATACAAATACGTATTGGTCGTCTTGGATACCTTCACTAAATTTCCTTTGTTCTTCGCTCTTTGCTCAGCTAAGGCCCCTATGATTTGTCGTCTTATAGAGGAAAAAGTTTTTCTCATTTTCGGTGTTCCCCAATTTCTTATTTGCGATAATGGTGCTCAATTTTAAGGTGAACTTTTTTCCAAACTGTGTGAGCAGTATAAGGTCAATATCCGATATACTCCGGCTTATCATTTCCAGGCCAACCCCGTGGAGCGTGTGAATCAAGTCCTTAAAACCATGTTAAGTTGTTATATTGAGGATAATCATAAGAATTGGGATCGACTTCTACCTAAGGTTGGTTCTGCTATAAGATCTTCGGTGCATGAAGCCACCGGGCTTACTCCCTATTTTATGAATTTCTTCAGAGAGTATATGCCCTCGGGCGACCAACACAATAATAGGGATGTTCCCAGTATTACGGTTGGCGACTTTATGACACGTTCGCGTGAATTAAGTTAAGTATATAGGGACGTTGAGGAAAGACTAAAAGCAGCGCATCAAAGATCAAAGGATTGTTGTAATCTAGCTAGAGCAAGTTTACCGCAAAAATTACGATCTTTCTGATGCTAGTAAAAACTTTACTGCCAAACTCGCACCAAAATTTTTGGGTCCCTTTACAATAAAGAAGAAGTTATCTTCGGTAGTCTATGAACTGATTGACGAAAAGCGCAAGTTTAAGGGTGCTCCCACAAGATCCCACAAGAAGGGTGATCCCACAAGAAGAGCTACTCGTTGATTCCGATTCCGATTAGACTTTATCGATTTTGCTTACTGGTCGGGACGTATGCTTTTTTTTGTGTTTTACTTATTAGTTCTTTTGAGTTTTCAATTCTAATATAATTTCTTTTTCTCCAGTTTCTTTCCTCAAAGCTGTGCGAACTGGGTATTTTGATGTTTTTGCGGTTATTGGATAGTAGCTACCTTGTTTGTTTTTCTCTTTCTAGTGAAGTTTCTTGTGGTGAAGGCCTACCACTTGAAGCGTTTTTGATTTCCGATTAGGAATTCTATCAGAAATTATTAGAAATTTTGTGTTACTTGGTATTTCGTTGGTTATTATAGTATTATTATTTCATGAGTCAATCAATTTGAAGTTTTCTTGCTTGAATAGCATTTTCAAATAATTAGATTGTTCGCACAGTCTTTACTTCCCTTCCCAGTTGGATGTTTACTTCTCTTCGCATGAGAATTACTTTTCTGGTAATTCTCTTGGGGGAAGAGGGGGAGTTGTTACAGGATTAATTACGCTTTAGACGGGATCTGGAGATCCTAACTTTTATTCATTTGGTTAAAATATTTAAAAATGACCTTGTTCTAAATTTTTCTTTCAAAACTTTATGAGTACGAGACTGCTGACTGAGACAACTGACCATACAGAGAACCCACGAAGCCGGCCTGATAGGTTTTTTTTGTTTCATCAATTAAATATAATAGGGTTTCTGTAACCTATCAGATCTAGGGAGTTGTTCTTGTTGTTTAAAACTTTTAAATCAAGACTGTCCAACAAACTCAACTCCCTAGAAATAGTCCCTGTAAACCGGTTAGTCTTGCCGGACTATTATTTATACCATAACATACCAACGTAAGCGGAACGGACCTTTAGGCTTGGTAAAGCCAATCTTGCTATTCAAAAACCAGCGACCGGTCCAGAACTTCTTAGACGTCATCATGTTACGCGACTTCACTTTGCCAAGAATCATAAACACTGGGGTTAAAATGAAAAGGAGCGTCTTTTGTTTTCTTAACAAATGGTCTGGGTAGGCTACCAAGAGGGTTCACTTATGGTGTGAGCTGGAATTTCTATAGAAGCACTCACAGAGCCGTACGTCATTTCAAGAGGCCATTTAATTGCTACCTTGTCAGCTACCTTAGTGAAATTCTAAAAGATTTTGTTGTTCCATATGTCGATTTTTTTAGAAATAATTTTATTCTGATGCATGATAATACCAGATTCCACTGCCAGACAGCCAGAATTACTAAAGAACACTTAAAAGGTGTAGATATTCCTGTCTTGGAGTGGACAGAGTCAAGCCTAGATGCGAGCCCAATTGAACATGTTAAAGACTACGAAGTCATGTTTCTGCCCCTTTGACCTCGAATATATTACAATACGCTTGTTTAGAGAAATAGGACGTTATTACTCAAGAAAACATTCGTCACTTGATTTTAGCCATGACAAGAAAAATGCAAGCAATCTTTCAAACACATGGAGGTAACACTTGATAACAAAAATGCTTTCTGCTGTTTTTGCAAGTAATACGTTGGATTTTTTTATCATTTAAGGTCTCTGTTGCAAAAACTACTTATTTGTTTTGAGAGTGTCGATGAAACATTTATCAACAACATAGGTCCAGCAACAGACCAAGAACCGCTATTCGAATTAAGAAAAACTTTTAAGTACTGCCCATGACTCCCTTTTGTTCTAGCGACCTAGTGAGAATAACAAATAAGAAGGGGAGCCCAAAGAACTTTGTAATCGGATCAGCATATCTTCCTTATAATTACCCAAGGCTTTTACCAACAGAGGCCGTAGAGAGATTAGTGAGAAGCTGCAGGCAATCAGGAACTGAGCTGATCCTAGAATCTGATGCAAATGCACATCATGACACTTAGGGGAGCACCAACACGAACCCTAGAGGTGAGTCACTATTTTAATTTATAATGCCAAACAACTTGACGTTTGTAAACAAAGTTAATAACCCTACTTTTATAACAAAACAAAGAAGTGAGGTTATAGGCTTAACTGTATGTATATATAAAATATATAAAAAATTCTATTAAAAACTAGCATGTATCACTGGAGATGCTCGGATCATATACTTATTTTCAAATTACGGGTGTTGGCCGGGAAATAACCACTTAATACAAGAACCGATTGGGGTAGCTTTAAAGCAGAACTCAATCGCGAGCTAGTGCGAGTTGGTGTAAAATAAGTGATATAAACAAACTACATTAATACGGGGAGAAACTGACTGACACAATTATTAAGTGCTACGAAAATAACAGTCCGGAAATCAAAAGTGTTGCATCCAGAAAAACCGTGTGGTGGAGCAAAGACTTTGAAACGATAAGTAAAAAGAAATTTATTAATTCATTTTTCAAACCTTCTTGCATCATTGCTGAATTTTCCAGTAATTTGGTTTCCAAATCTTGCAACGTTTCACCGATATCGTTTGCACCAGCAAAAACAACGTTGTCCGAGTCATCGCCTTTGTCAAGTTACGAAGCTTCTCCCGCAAGTCCGCATTATTTCCCGTCGTATCGCAATCCCTTTCCTCCAGCTCCTTTTTTAGCTCAGCAACTTTTAAATCAGACATTATAGTTTTGGCATTTTTTACTACGATTATAGTCCGATTTATTTTAGTCCACTATTATTTATTTTCACCAATCCCCAGTTGACTGATGTCCAATTCACATCCCACACCAGACGCCAATGTATCGTTTTTCTTGTTCGTTATGTGTGAATCAGAACAATCAAAAATAGTTTACTAAACTTAACTTAACTAACTTAACTATGAAAACACGATTACTCACGACTACTAGAGACATTTATATTTACTGCATTTATTTACAACTATTTAAATCTGGCGTCAATATTGCAAAGTTTACTACACTGAACTGACAACTCACTTCTATCGGCGATACGGCTTCTTATATACTCGGCAGAATGCTGTGTCGGAAGATTCGCGCTTACTTTCGACACTAAATCTAGACATCACGCGGTGTATCACTGGTGTAATTTCGGAATGATGAAGAATTATAAAATATCGTTACAATATGTATAATCTATAATTTTTCTTTATTTAGCAAAATTGCTACATAAAAATAAAGTACATAGTAATGGTATTTAATATGATATTAAAAACCAATAAACTAAAATTAAAAACCAAAACAAAACTAAAAAATAAGGATAATATTAATAATAGTGCTGGTATGAGGTACGAGTATTGTTGGCAAACAAACTTGTTTAGGATTATGCATTCACATTAAAAGTTAAAATTTAATAAAATCATAACACAAACACACAATAAACTTAAGGTAAAATAAATAATAAATAAAACTTAAAATGACATAAAATAATTTAAACCTATAAAATAAAACGTATAGTGAATATATACAGTGCTTTTCTTTGAAGTCCCCCCCCCCTATTATTTTTTGAACGGGTCAAAAAAAATTTTTGAAACTTGGCATAAGTAACTTGGTCTATAGATACTATTTTTCACTGTAAACTAGGTAGTTGTAAATTCCAAGATGGGGGCTGGGCGACATCTTGAGAACAAATTTTAAATAGAAAGGGGGGTCGTGTGGTACCTTATTTTAAAGGTCTTCAAAATGGCGACCTAATAAAAAAGTATTTTTTTTTTATTTTAACGTTTTACATTTTTATGATTTTTGAATAGGTAAAAATCAGTGTACGAAAATAAATGCGTCACTATTTTATTTTGACATAAAAACGACAGTTCTAAATGTCAAAATAACACATAAGCGCCATCTTGAATAAATGCATTAAATAGAAATCTTGTGTTACCTCATTTAAAAGGTTTGATTGAGTACTTTTAATATTTATTACATGGACTCGGTGGACTCCGTTTTGACCTGTCTAAAAGTAACAGCCAAAAAAATACACTGTTGCGATTTTATTAACGTTTTTAATAATAATATACAAATAATTTATAATTTTTGAATTTTGGATTTAAAGATTAACTTTTTGGTTTCTAAAGACTTACTGAACCGCCCTCGTATGTCACATTTCACGTTAAAGATTATTGAACATTATTTAGACATTCCAAAAACCAAATAGCTATTAAAAAAACTCGAAAAAAAAATTTAAGATATTTTTCAGTACTCAGTAAGTACTCATTGAGACCTTTAAAATGAGGTACCACACGACCCCCCTTTCTATTTAAATTTTTTTCTCAAGATGTCGCCCAGTCGCCATCTTGGAATTTACAACTACCTAGTTTACAGTGAAAAATAGTATCTATAGACCAATTTACTTATGCCAAGTTTCAAAAATTTTTTTTGACCCGTTCAAAAAAGAAATGGGGGGGGACTTCAAAGAAAAGCATGGTATATAACACAGAATTTAAAATTAATAACACAGAATAAAGATAAAAAAGACAAATACTAAATCTCTAGAACAAATTTTCTCAAGAACCTTTTAAACACGTTAAAACTATCACAGGATTTAAGACTAGCCGGTAACCTATTGAATTCTATTAAGCCCCTGTATAATATTGACTTGAGCAACTGAGTTGTATTACATCTGTCAACTAGGAAATCTGCTCAGTTGCGAGTATGATGATTGTGAACAGCACTAAAAATTGTCAATTTATTACAGATATAGTCTGGTAGCAGACGATGTTTTAATTTAAAAATAAACAGATAAACATTAAACATAATTCTTTGGTTCACAGACAACATACCTGGGACGTTTAATATAGACACAACTGTGGTATAACGATTACATTTAAGGATCCGTCTCATAGCTCTATTTTGTATTATTTCAAACTGGTTTATTGTTCTAGTATATATTGGGGTAAATTAAATAATATTGTCGAATAGAATTGCAGATGGGGAAGGGCAATAGCATTATAAAGCATTAGTTTTGTGTGAATTGATAGATTTTTTCCTATGCGTGCTATAAATCCAACTTTCTTTACAAAAATTCCTCATGATGTAATTAGCCTACGCATGAAAGTTTAGGCTTGCGTCCAAAATAGTCCCTAAGTATTTTATTTTCTTTTCAAAAAGAATTTTTTCTCCATCTACAATAATGTTCATAGCGTCAATGTCTACCCGGTTTAATCTTGATTTTCTGTTAAACGCAGAGAATTTTGATTTTTGACATTTAAACCTAGTTTATTGTGGCAGAGCCAGCCAAATAAGTTAGCAAGATCAGTGTTTATATTAGATACCAGTTCATTAAGATTTTTACCAACTGTGTAAATCACGGTATCATCTGCAAATAAAACGATTTTACATTTTTTGACTACTTTAATCATTTCATTAATATATAGTGTAAACAATAATGGACCTAACACTGCGCATTGCGGTACACCAAACACAACATCAAGAACACCAGACAGACAACTAACATACTTAACACGTTGGACTCTGTTACATAGATAAGATTTAAACCAGTTTAAGACTTAATTCCTAATATTTCTAATTTTTCGATTAAAATATTCCTATCAATGGGTTCAAAATCTCTTTTAACATCTAAAAATACCGCTAAAACATAGTTATCACTGTCAATGGCTCTGAGAAAATTATTACAAATATCGACAACTACAGATTCACAAGAGTGTTTCTTACGGAAACCTGATTGATTGGAAACGATTATTGAATTTGGGTTGCAAAAATCAAGAAGTTGCTCTTTTACACAAACCTCAAGGAGCTTTTCATAGACAGGTACGGTGTTAATGGTTCTAAATTCATTGTAATTAACGGTATTTTGTACTTTTGGAACAGGAATAACAGTAGACAGTTTCCAGGATTCTGTAAACATACCGTCGCTTCAAGAACTGTTTATAATATTTAACAGACGGCCACCTACAGCACAAGATACATCAGACAGCACAGCCTTGGATATACCACTCTCACCTCCTACGTTTTTAAGTTTTTTAAAAATTTCCTTCATTATTTTCATTGAAATTTTTTTGAATGATACTATCGATACTATCTACAAAATATTTATTATTTTTTTTTACAATAACCATTTCTTGATTTACCAGTTGTCCTTCAAAATTTATTTGATTGGGAAAAACTGTGACTCCGAGTAGAAATCTAACACAAGATGAATCCAGAACTATTTTATCAACTCCTTTAGTACCTATTTCAAAAAGATCAAGTAAAAAGATACAATAATGATGTTCTGGAGCTATTTGCAGTACCACACAATTAACAGTTAAATATTGCTATATTCCGATAAGATAAGGACCATTCCCATACTGCAATAAATACATTAGACTTCATTCCAGACGCCATTATTTTTCAATTGGAATATGATCGGTAGAAAGGAAAGAATTTTTCTGAACCATACAAAGCTGTTGTTATGATGTACAGATTGGGACGACACCTCAAGAATGATGAATCTATTCGCTTAAATGGAGCGCCAACACATAAATTTGGCTATGAAAGAATATTAATCTTCCAATGAAAATCAAATCATTTATGGTTATTTACCTTACTATATGAATTAAAAAAAAAAACTATTTCATTTGATCCATGATTCATTTTTTTGGTCGCGTTTACATAAAATTTACCCATTAAAGATTACCCGAAATGTCGTCTATATTTCCCATAATCCAATTATTTACTGTAACTGCAGCGGAGCTGAAGAAAAGTGAAAGTTATGGTAGAGGTTATCTCGTAAGAAGGTATACCATAATCATCGACATTCAAATACCATCAGTAATGTCTGTTTATGCGGTGTTCGCGGTCAACCGCCTTTAGCGCGAAACTTAAAATGTTCTGCCGGCATAACACTGCTAAAATTCGCGTGAAATTGCATTAATTTAACTTTATTCTCATTGCTGCAATATTTAGTTCATATATATATAAGTTAATTATTGGGTTATGTAAACTATTTAATCAAGAATTATTATACAAGGTTAGTATTTTAATAGCACGTTTAGTTGACTTACTTGTGCTTTTATTTTTAATTTACTGTTAGCTTATTTTACATGCAAGGTGACAAGTTAAAAACTTACTTTTTCGTCAGAGAGCCAAAATAATCTTTTAGAATAATTGAGATAATAAATTTAATAAAGGTGCTCAGTGTTGTGTTCAGTATTTTGAAGACAATAATAAAACCCATCTTTAATTTCTTGTCGAATGTTTCTTGGCAAAAATTCTTCCGTTTTTGAGTATTGCTTTCCTTAATTTTCTCTATTGGCTCATAAAAAGAAGCCAATTTAAGTCGACACAGAAAGAAATCTAAAGGCATTAGAGGATCTAACCCTAGGTTAGATCCTCTAATGCCTTTTTTTTTAATGCCTCTTGTTTAGAGGTGCTCCATCCTGTAAATTTTCTTAAAGCAAAGTAAAGAGCAAAGAATTCAGTATGAAATATATTTGTTTATACAATTCATCAAATTCTTATGATTATAATCATACAAAACTAGATAATACATTTCATCCATTTATGTATAAAAGACAGAAAGATTATAAAATATATAACTTAAATAATGAAATAGTAACATTTTTAAAATAAACAATAAAATGTGCGATTCAAAGTCATCCAAACGTTAAAAATCATGCATAACTAAAATTTTCTTACTATATCTCCTAAATTATTTATGATTATTATTCTGTCTAATAATAAGTTGGATGAAGGGTTGATAAACCTAAACAGATAATTGTTAAAACTAAACAGATGGGAAGATCAGGTATAGATATAATTTAAAGAAACTAATGCAGAGTAGTATTTTCTTAACAATATATACAATGCAGATAGTTACTCCATTGCGTTACCCTTTCCTAAACCCTTAGCTGATCCTGGAGAGATTTTATTTATTGAGTTTTACTTCTTTTAACTTCAACATTCTAGTCTTCATACTTTTCAACTATTTTAGTTACCAAAGGAAAAAAAGAATTTAATCTTTAGTTGGAGAGTGAATCTGCTGAATTAAAGAATATCCTAGTCACTAGTTTGTTAGTATTAACAATAAGCTTATTACTAATTGTTAATACTGCTCGTATTCGTTACATGATATGACAAATCAGATGGCTTGAGTTGTAAAGAAGTAATTCCTCTGAAATCAATTACAGTTATCCAAACTTCTCTTTGTCTATGCTAAATTATTGTTGCTGATTTCATGGTGCTACGACATATGGAGCAATATTTATGGAAGATACAAAAGGACGGTCTCTATAGAGGTTGTTTTTGTAAGTTTTTGGAATTTCAACAAGAAATCTCATAAATGACTTGATGATCAGAGATTCCAGATTAAAGAACAGAACATGTTACATCGCGTAAATTATTATACTAACATAGTTGTAGCCGGTAATGTTATACTTATAGGTATTATTCACTACATACATAGTGCGTAAGATTGAAGTATACTAATAAGTGCTGTCTGCTGTGGTGATTTATTCTCCGATTTACGAATTATCAGTGGCTCAAATCTAGAAGATAGAAGACACTAATCTGATATACGAGAGTGGGGTGAAAAGTTTATGGCCTTTTAAAGAAAAACAACTTTTTCATTTTAGAACAGAAATATTAATATATTAAGTTCCTTGAAATACTCGTTTACAGCATGATGATGTATTTGTTGCTCTCAATTTTCTTACCTCCAAGGACTTATGTTCTTACCTTAAAGGCTAGGAAATAGATAATAGTTGCTGGAGGCTCAATCTGGCAAATATAGTGGTTGGAAAAACAATTCGAACTTTAATTCATTGATTTTAGCCAACACAATGACAGACAAATGGACAGGTGTATTGTCATGGCAAACCAAGTTTTTTTTCTTTAACAGTAAAATTGTTTTTGCCTTCTTAGGTGTTAGGTCACCTGGTTAATCCATTGTTTCTACAGTTATTTACTTTCAAAAGTGTAGTATGGGTGAATCCAAGTTTCATCAACAGTTGTAATTAAATCTACGAAAAGATTCCTTGAAGTTCCGCTTATACAGCGCCAAATTACCTATTCGGTTAACATCCTAGTAGCCTCAGCTATCTTAATGACTTTTAATCTGTGATCCTCCATCACTATTTTATTAATTTTATCAGTAATTTCCAAAGTAATGATTTTAACTCTTCGAAAGTGCTTATACGACCTTTCGTATAGTTATAAACCCAATTGTTTAACCATTGATTCTGATGAAAAAGAGTCTTTCAATGCGGAATCCAGCACTTTCAGTTGAAATTGTGTTAGCAAGCCTATATACATCCCTTTCCGCAAACTCCCGTCGTCTTTGCTGACCATTCTCTATAACTCTAAGTTATTAATTTCCTCCTGTGGCAAATGTGAAGATCTTATAGTTTCACTCGTCAGCATAACTCACCTATTGTATTCCTTATGAATTGATAAGCGGTCTCCTCGGCCAGGCTGCAGCTAGGGCAAAACAGACTGGCAACCACACCTGAGTGATGCAGGTGTCGGTTCAGCCTAAATATATACCAACAGAGCAATCGACTTGGAAATTAACGTACAATAAGAACGCACAAAAAAAAAACCTGCTAGCACCATCTCTAGGTCAGGTCAAAGACTTTACACTCTACCCCTCGAATGTTGTCTTGCGATTTAAATTGCCTTATCAATAATGGACTAATATCGTCTCATACCACTACCGAAGTATTGATATTTTTGGGCATACGGCATATCGCAGAACATCACCCCACTACTTTTTATGGACACCTGTCTTTATATTATAAATAATGGATGTTTATCCATCAGAAATCACATATATTTATTTATGAGTGTGATTCTTAGTTTTATACTGACTGAATTCTGGTAGAGTCTAAGCCAATTCCGTGCAGTATTAAAGCCTCTGGTTATAAATGGTACCTGGTGTCTATTGAAATACTGTCAGTGGTGGCAATATAATTCATATATTGGCCAAACACAACAAAAAAATTAATCATGCATTAAATATTCGATCTTGCTTGATCAAAAGTAAAAGATGATGTATCCAAAGGATATAGACAAGACCTTTTGATGGTCCCTTTTATGATTCAAATATTTCTAAAGGTAAACTGATAGAAGGCCATCTTTGAAGAACTGCTAAAGGCTTACCATAACGACTTGATCAAGTATGTCCTCATCTATACCTATACAGGGTGTTTCAGAACTATGGGATCAAACTTCTAGGGGTTGTTTAGTGTAATAGTAGAATCCATCTGAGTATAGGAACCCATGTCCGGAAATGTGTCACTACACCACTACGGCCCTAAGACGCGTTTAAATTTAAAAAAAATATTAATTTCCTAAATAGGATCTGATGCATTTATTTTTACCTTTTGTATATGATACCATCACAACAATTGTTCAAAATGTCTTCCTCCAACCTCAATACACCGATTTAAACGCCGCCCATGATTTCGGCGGACTACACTAAAAATTTGATCCTCATTTTGAATGATTTCAAATGCTGCTGTTATTCGTCCAATTAAGTCTAGCTCTGATTCTACTGGAGTTTCGTAGACTAAAGACTTTACATGTCCCCACAAGAAAAAATCGAGCGACGTTAAATCGGGTGACCTAGGAGGCCAAGAAACTGCTCCACCTCTGGCAATCCAACGGTGCCCAAACCGCTGAGCCAAATACTCGCGTACTTGTACAGCAAAGTGAGCCGGCGCTCCATCCTGCTGAAACCACATTTGCTGTCTAACGTTTAGTGGAACATTTTCAAGGAGTTCTGGGAGAACTTCTTCCAAGAAACGCAGATAAATAGGTCCTGTTAACCGTTCCGGTAGAAGTTATGGCCTAACTAAATAATCATCAACAATGCCTGCCCATACGTTGACAGACCAACATTTCTGATGTTTTCTTGGAAAAATTGCATAAGGATTTTATTCGTCCCAAACATGGCTATTCCTACTATTAAAAATATCGTCTCTTGAGAAAGAGGCTTCATCAGTCCACAAAACATATCGTAAAAAATTTGGTTGTGCAATGATGTGATCCAGAATCATCGACAAAATTGAACTCTGAGATGATAATCGGCTGCAGTCATACCTTGAACTTTCTGGAAGTGGTAAGGATGGAGTTGTTGCTCGTGTAGTACCCGCCAGACAGAAGCGTTACTTGTATTCATATTCTTAGCGACGTCACGTGTGCTATTTGATGGTTCATCGGCAACTCGCTGAAGCACCTCTTCTTCAAATTTGACCGTTCTTACGGTTCGAGCAACACCAGTATCATGCATCTTGGTCTTAAACATGCCTGTCTCAGCGAGCTGCCGATGAACCGCAATAAACTTTTTGTATCCAGGATGCTGTCGTTCGGGATAACCTTCATGATACAACCGCGATGCTGCTCGTGCATTGCAGTTTGTTGCTCCGTATGCCAAATGCATATCCGCCAATTCTTGATTGGTAAAGTTTTCCATTAGCAATAAATCTTTAAAAATTGTAAGCTATAAGATTTTTAAACATGATATTGAGAATTGACATTGATAAGCGTTGATTTTAAACAATTGTTGTTATGGTATCATGTACAAAAAGTAAAAATAAATGCAGCAGATCCTATTTAGGTAATTAATGTTTTTTATAAATTTTAACGCGTCTTAGGGCCGTAGTGGCGTATTTCCGGACATGGGTTCCTATACTCAAATGGATTCTTCTGTTGCACTGAACAACCCCCAGGAGTTTGATCCCATAGTTCTGAAACACCCGGTATATATCTATGGGGATATCCACAAATATTAAAAAAAAAAAACTGCTTTGTACCCCATTGAAAGTATACATAAGGTACTGCTACTGAGGACTCCATACTACTAAACCATATTTAATTTGTCTTGCCCTGATCTTACAAAACTCTAAAACAGAACCATATTTGCTGTGAGATTAGTAAACAAGCGATAGTTCCTCATTACAAATCATTTGCATAGAGAGCCTTTGAAATATACTATTGAAGACCTATGTAAAATACTAAGCTAAATTCGGAAACTAATCATTTCTTTTCCATGTTAACAATAATTTGATGATTTTTAGTTTAATATAAAGTTGAGAAAATTTGAAATTAAAAAAAAATAAAAAGCCTAATTTTTTGAAACGTTTTCAAAATATTACAAAATTAACTAGAGATAACTAAAATTATAAGAAACGTAGTTTCTAAGCTTTTTGCCATCAAGAAATATCCTTGATATGTTTTCTGTCGAATTTCGACAAAGTCGTAAAGATATATTTACATTGTTTGTTTGGATGCCGTCCACTAAATTTGTGTATTTTCATCGAACGACAATTATGATAATTAGCAGATTCATGTAAATAAAAACCGAAACAAATATTTTTAGCGTGTCAAGGTTTCTTGAGTTAACATTTTTTGTGTTAACATTTCATAATACTGATTTCTTATATTCTGTATATCATCATGGAAAAAAAAATTCATGATTTTTGGAGTTTTAAGAGTTGATCTTTATTTACCTAAAACCATAAAATGAACATTATATTGAATTATATTGTGAACATTATATTTGAATTGAATGCTGTTCTGTATACTAATATATAATACCATACCTTTAAATCCAAAACTACCATAGCTGAAATGCTAGATCAATTGTTCTCATTAAAGAACATATGACACAAAATCCATGAAAATCGAACTAAAGTTGAAGCAATTATCTAACTCCATTACAGTCCTATTAAAACTTAGGATTAAGATTTAATTTAAGCTAAATTTTACTCTTAAGTTTAACACTTGCTTCACGTCAGCAGGCACTTCAAGGTAACTCAAGTTCGAGGGTTTTATTGATAATTTCTTAACTAGGCAAACTAAAGGCCATAAATTAAATTATTTGCTTCATAATCGTCAGCTTCATATTATTGATAATAGTTTAAACCATTTTAAGCAATTCTGAAGATGGATTTACTTGAATTGCTATTGCGAGTAATCTTGATTGTTGTCTTTTTTTACTTGAGACAGAACCAGTTTCTTAAAATGTACTCACTAGTTGACTAACAGGGTTTACATTTTGGCCAAGCTTCTCGATAAAATCTTCTCCTGTATTTAGAAAACATTGAATATGTGTGTAATTAACAACGCTTTCCACACAATCAGGTGTGCTCCGTAACATTATTTTTACAAGCAAAAATACCCCATTTGTTTCTTTGATATGTTCTATTTTATAATCTATTAACTGTAGGAATTATCTTAAACCATGGCTTTTTGATAGTTTTTCTTTAAATAAATTAAAAACAAGAGATAAGGCAGATACTTGTCAATGCATGTTTCTACTCTGGCTCTATAGTTCAATAATTTTAAAGATATAGGTTCTTCAGGATATTGCGCAAGTAAGAGAAGCTTAATTTATGCTTGTGATTGCATGCTTAGAAGTGTTACTACCATTGTAGTATTTTTCGGTTTTTAGAAAAAGTTTCTTAATGGTTCGGATCCTAATCTAGCAATTAATTGATGAAAGATTGGTTTCATCGTTTTTAAGGTTATCAAAGTAGCCAGTCACCTCGATAAATTTATAATAAAAGGACGTTATAGCAATTCATTCAGAGTTATATAAGTGTTCATCGTACAGATTTACATTTCACATTCTACCACAAGTTTTTTCATTACAAATACTTTAGATTTAAAAGACTTAGTAGCATATTTCTCTAACGTGAGAGCTCCGATTAATTTTCAAGACCCTTCACAAAATCATGTACCATCAATATTATTAATTCGATAAGTCGATTCTCTTCAGTGAGCTACTGGCTATTTACTAAACTAATAACTCCCGGACATATTTGAAAGAAATCCTTGTGAAGTCCCGAAAGTGAATGCTAACTACTTCGCGTTAATGTGGTTTCCGTTTTATTCTTGCTTGTACTCCCTAACACCAGCAGTACACGATGTTACGCAAAAAATATCGATGGTACATCAGTTGTTTGGTAAGACCGGCAAAGAATTCATTGAGCCTTTGGCTATCTGAGGCCAGAATCCCCATCTAACGCTGACGAGCTTGTCTAAGTACTTTTAAATATGCGACAGCAGTATAATTAACGAAACCAACTATAGGCTCATGATGCATAAGTAACGACTGTAATGTTAATTTTATAAATGATACACTTTAATCATTTTCAAGACGATCAAGTTATTTTAGGGCGTTTATCCCCTCAAGTACTAACATGAAGCTCGTCAGCTTAGCCATTGGCTTTGGTCATTGCTTTGCTGTAGAATCAGACTATGATAACTGTGTTTTTATGAAAGCAATCTGTCAGCAACTTTTCAACATAGAAAATACTTCGGCATGCAAGATAGTAGCATGCTTTATCACTGATGGGCTCTGACTAGTTTTGAAGACCCTGCCTAAAATCGTAAATTAGCCACATTATCCATTCAACATCAATCCGTCTTACAGATGTTTTCGTTATTGAGTGTAACCGGACTGATATCCCCTTCCCACTCGTTAATTTTTGATGCTAAGCTATTTACTCTACTATTAACTCTTTGGTATTTGTTGCCCATCATTATAACAGAATATTTAGTTGCACCTTAACCAGTTGAGTTCTGATTTGTAATTAATATGCTTACATTTTAACTTTCCTTGGGTTCTAAGCCACCAAAAGACAATTCATATATGAACATTAGGTTCATTTCTGAAGTGCACTTTTAGTGAATGATTCTAAGTTAAAATTAGTAGATATATAGGTACTTCTGCATAAAGAAAGTGCTTGCTTCATTTTAAGGCCAGTATAATCACGCCAGAATATTGCAGGCAACTGCTCTAGTATACGGAGCATGCTGCTATTCATCCAAGAGATTCTGCTCTTCATCCGACTTAATTTTTTTCAAGGACGTATTCCAAAACGCCATTTCAGTGTCAATAAATCCTAAGGCTTTTTGGTAAGCATAACCTATTCACTATACCCAGAGAATTCATTAAGTATTTTTTAAGTATGATCAAAAGGAGTCTCTATTATCAGCAGATCAACTTCTCTTCAGTCAAATGCTTTTTTCTCAATAATCATAATACCTAGAGCCTTCATTATATAAAACCGCGCTTTAAACCACTTCTCTTGAGTTCCTGGTAATTTACTTCACGGATGTATGGTTAAATGCCCATTCAATGTTAAAAAACGCTCCAGGATTATTGTTGTGGAAAATTCCACAACAAAGAATATAATTTTTATTTTAAAAGATTATTTTTAAACAGGCGGAACTCATCAAACACTTTACTGAGAATAGAAGTATTTTTCTTTAGTTCAGAGAATTTGTCCCCGGCACCAAATGCAGCGGGAGTAAGCATTCGGACGTTGTGATTGGCTAGTTCGGTGACAAAGCGGGAGAAATTTACGCGATATTATTTAATTTGAGAGATATTGATCAACGATGAGAGAGAACACAGGGTTCGCATTCTCCACTATTTTTTGGCCCAACAGCGGCGTACTAGTATTTTTAAACGGTTTTTGAATTTGTGTTTGTTGAAATATTACTTTACTAAAATAAATACAGTCCACTCATACAATAAATTGTGTGCTTAATTAAAACAATTGGCCCAATTTAATGGTCATTCGTGCCGGATAATTTTGAGGAAATTTGAGGCAGCCCAAGCAGAAATCAGAGGATTTTTGTGACTACAACTACTACTTGTATTTGGTTATGGTTTTTTCCAACGAGCAGGGACGGGAATAGAGAATTTGTGAGACTTCGACTGGTTTGACATAACACTGCAGTTTTAAGGTAGGAGATTTCCGATTTATTAACTTGAACTTCGAACAATTTGTGTTTGATTAGTGTCGTTTCAGACTTAATTTTTTCGTATATTTTAATGTGAACTTTTTACTGAATTTTATTCGTTTTTATGAACTTAAAGACTTAACTTTGATGGTTTTTAATACACAAAACTATCGTACTCAATTAAACATTTAGTTTTTAGTGATTATTTGACGATACTTTTAACGTTGTATTTGTGATGTAAACGGTACTTTTTTCTCGGCTTTTTTACTTAGTAGTATGTTAAATAAGAAAATCTCATCCATTTTTCACAAAGAGACCGACGTATACAACAGACGAAAAACAATGAAAAACACAAAGTCACGGTCTCACAACATTTACTTAAAGCTACACGTGTTTCGCTCTATTCAGAGCATCATCAGGCCTTAAAAAGCCACTGACGTTGGCAAAACAGTAAATGTCATTTACTGTTTTGCCAACGTCAGTGGCTTTTTAAGGCCTGATGATGCTCTGAATAGAGCGAAACACGTGTAGCTTTAAGTAAATGTTGTGAGACCGTGACTTTGTGTTTTTCATTGTTTTTCGTCTGTTAGTAGTATGTTAACAAAAATACAAATTTGTAGTGTAGTATTTTTACTTTCATGCTAATGCTCGTTACTTATTTTACTTTGACAAAATATTATTATAGTATAGTATTTTACACTTACGCTGAGGCTTGTTATGCTTTAACTCAATAAGTACTAGGTATATCTTAGTTTAAATATTTGACACTTTTGCATAATTTGTCTTTACCTTTTCATATATTTGTATTCATACATTTGTCTTGTATTACCTTGTATTAATTTGTATACAATTCTTGGAATCTTTTATCGAAATGGAAGCGCTAAAAAAGCAGAGGGGTATTGCAAAGGGTACCATAACTAGAATTAAGAATTGGTTTTCACAGAATAGTGACTTAACTGAGTATGAACATTTTGAAACTAGATTACAGGCTTTAGACTTGGCCTTTCATAATTTTTGTAATATTCAAGAGAGAATTGAGGAGGGAGAGGATGTAAGTGAATTGGATGAGAGAGGCTTAGTCGAAGATCAATATTTAACTTTGTCAGCTCAATTAAAGAATAAAATTAATTTACTTACAGCAAAACATGTCGCTGCTGATAATACAAATATCACTACATCCGTTCCACCTTTGTCATCGAATATAGCTAAGCCGCAATTAAATATTCCAACATTCTCTGGCGATATAACTACGTGGTACGGTTTTTATGAACTTTTCAAAAACTTTATTGAAGATGACGGTAAATTAACTAAAATTGAAAAGCTAATTTACCTAAAAAGTTACCTTAAAGGGGAGGCATTAAGTTTAATTTGTAATTTACAGTTGTCTAGTGATAACTTTGATGTTGCCTTAAAAACTCTGAAGGATAGGTATGATAATGAATTAAATATTATTTATGCTTACATAAAAAACCTCATCGATGCTCCCTCTCTTAATAAAAATAAGTCGATTTTACTTCGAGATCTTATAACGGTTCTTAAACAGAATATAGAAGGTTTAAAGAATTTACGTGTTAATGTTGATCAATGGGACCTTATACTTATTTATATTTTTTCACAAAAACTAGATGCCGGTACTCGAAAGGCCTTTGACTATGAGCTAGATATAAACTCTCGCCCTACTCTAACCCTATTTTTTGAATTTCTCGAAAAACGATGCATTATTTCTGAACGATCTTTTATACCAGACATAGGAGTAGATTTAAAACATACAAAAGTGATTCATAGAGTACACCTTAGCCACAGCAACTTTCAGCGAAATGATGCTATTGTGCCTTCTAAAACACAAGTGAACTTTAAATGTATTTTTTGTAATGTTGTTGGACACAGAATATACAAATGTCAGAAATTTTGTGCTCTCTCCCGTACTGAAAAATATGATGCTGTAAAGGCTAAAAAACTTTGTTTTAACTGTTTAGGCTCCAACCATACTACCCAAACTTGTTCGTCACGTACTTGTGGTATTTGTAATAAACACCATCATACCTTGCTTCACTCAGATTTGAATCAACCTAGGCTCTTGCAACAACCCAATCAACCTTTAGTAACACGTAATAATAACTCAGAAGGACACTTAAGTAATATAAACAACCAGCAAAGAAATCAGATGTCTTTGCAACAAAATCGTGCTCCCTTGCAGCAACATCACACTTCTTTGCCACAAAACTCATCGCGTCATAATAATGAAACTTCTGTTGTTCACACTAATGACTCATCATTGGATGCTACGTCATCTCACACTGTATGTTCGATGCTCTCAAGTGGAGAGACTCTTTTGGCCACAGCGCTTGTAAAAATTTTTGATTCTTATGGTGAACCTATACTGGTAAAGGCTATTCTTGACTCTTGTTCTACAACTTCTATAATTACTGAGCGCATTCTTGATAAGTTAAACATTTCTTCTCAATCTAGACATATTAACCTCAGTTGTATTGGAGAAACAATGATGCACTCTAGCAAAGTTGTGAACTTAACGTTTTACTCAAATATTGACGACACCTGTCAGTTTGACATAACCTGCACTGTTCTACGTAATATAACAAAACCCTTGCCATCGTTCTATTTAAAACGCGACCTAATACCTATACCTCCCACAGTAACTCTCGCAGATCCAGAATTTTTTGTTCCTTCGAATATTGACTTACTTCTTGGAGCTGATATATACTATCAGCTACTTACCGGAAAGATACTTCGCCTTGAGGGCAGTTCCCTTACTCTGATTGGTACATACTTGGGCGATGTAATAGGTGGACCAATTTCTACAGGTCTAATTTCGAATAAAGCTACTTACAAGGATGCACAACCCCAAAGTTGTTTTTTTACACAACAGTCATCTTTGGAAACCTTGATGGAGAAATTTTGGGCTCAAGAAGAGTTTTCGACTAAAGGGAAGTACCTCTCTGCTGAGGATGAGCTAGCAGAGAAAATATTTTGTGACTCAACTTGTATTCTTGACGATGGGTCATATGAAGTAAAT
Organism: Anthonomus grandis grandis; assembly: GCF_022605725.1. Lineage (NCBI taxonomy): Eukaryota > Metazoa > Arthropoda > Insecta > Coleoptera > Curculionidae > Anthonomus > Anthonomus grandis. Next base: position 8,291,560 of record NC_065562.1, read on the forward strand.
CTTCCACTTCGAACCCCAAATGAATATTTGAAGCTTGGTGATTCGTTTCAAATGGCGAGAAAAAGATTTTTTAACCTTGAAAAACGTTTTAGCAAGGACATATCTCTCTTTGACAAGTATAAAATGTTTATTAATGAATATGTGACGTTAGGTCATGCCCAATATATCCCTTTGGAACTGTATAATAAAGACGGAAATCACAAGTATTTTTTACCTCACCATTGTGTGATACGAGATCAAAGTCCGACCACAAAATTAAGAGTGGTGTTTGATGCCTCTATGCGGACTTCCACGGGTATATCATTAAATGATATAATGTTAAAAGGCTTTACAGTGCAGCCTGAACTTTTTGACATTCTTATTCGGTTTAGATCATCCAGATTTGTAATTACGGCTGATATTATGAAAATGTTTCGATGTATTCGAGTTTCTCCTCAAATGACCTTTTTGCAGAATATTTTGTGGCGTGATAATCCAGATGAGCCTCTAAAATGTATTGAGCTTCTAACGGTAACTTATGGTACGAACAGTGCGCCGTATCTTTCGACTCGTGTTCTAAAAGAAATAGCTCTTAGAAATAAAGATAGGTATCCTCTAGCATCATACGCTATTTTACAACAGACATACGTTGACGATATTCTTGGAACGAGTGATTCTCTAGAAGAATTAATAGAAACTCAAAAACAGCTTGTTGAAATGCTCCAAACTGCAAATTTTAATCTTCACAAGTGGTGTTCTAACAATAAGGATCTTATGTCTATTTTAAATCTTGACTCACCGTCAAACTCAAAAATGTATGAAATTAAATCTGATAATAGTCATAAGATCTTGGGAATTTCCTGGAATGCAACTACCGACCAGTTCTCGATTACTCTTCCCAAACCTTCTAATAAGGTAGTCGCAACAAAACGAGAAGTTTTATCTCAAATCGCTCAACTATTTGATCCATTAGGTCTTGTTGCCCCAGTTGTGGTAGTTGCTAAAATTATAATGCAGAAAATTTGGCTATCTAAAATTGACTGGGATAGTACTTTAAATCCGCAACTTTTACTTGAATGGACAGATTTTATAACCCAAATTCCTCAGCTTGAAAATTTAAGAATAGCGAGACATTTATCTTCTAATGACAAAATTTTGAAAATCCAGCTTCACGGGTTTTGTGATGCCAGTTTAAGGGCATACGGCGCATGTGTCTACATTCGGACTGTCTATGTAGATGGTCAAGTTACAAGTAAATTGGTGGCGTCAAAGAGTCGAGTTGCTCCTCTGAAGACACTTTCAATCCCTCGATTAGAGCTCTGTGGAGCTTTACTATTGTCTAAATTGGTTTCAAAAACACTGGCAATTTTATATGATAAACTTGTCTTTGACAGCGTTTACTTATATTCGGATTCCCAAATAACACTTTGCTGGATCAAGGCTCATCCCTCCAAGTGGACAATTTTTGTTTCAAACCGGGTCTCGGAGATTCAGCAATTAACTTCTTCGTTTAACTGGTGTTACATAAAGTCTATAGATAACCCAGCTGATCTTGTATCCCGGGGTACGACCCCTAGCGAGTTAATGAAGTCCGATTTATGGTTTAACGGACCTCAGTTTCTAAGATCAACAGATTATGACTTTCAAAACTTTAAACTGCAGGAGCCTTCAATGGAAAACGCCCCTGAACAAAGGATCTCAAAAACTGTATTTCATTCTTCAAAGGAAGATACTTTTTGGGATTCCATGTTTTCAAGGTTTTCATCATTTTCGAAACTACAGAGAACCTTAGCATTTATGATACGTTATTTATCTCGGCTTAAAAGTCGTATGTCAAATAGAAATGTTGACACCCTTAAGGTTTTACCTAAGGATGAACTACTAAATTCAATATCAATGGCTCAACCTCTTGATGTAAATGAACTCAGAGAGTCAGAATTCCGCATCGTTAAAATTATTCAACTTAAAGGATTTTCTCAAGAGTTGAAAGATCTACAAAATAACAAGCTTATTTTAAACAAACCTGTTCTTAAACTTCACCCATTTATTGGCGAAAGAGGCCTCCTTAGAGTGGGTGGCCGTTTAGCTTACGCTGACTTGCCCTTCGAGCAAAAGCATCCTATTTTGCTCCCATCGAGACATCCTGTTGTTTCCTTAATGCTTAAATTGGAACATATACGTTTGGGACACGCTGGGGCACAATGTGTTTTGTCCAACTTTCGATTAAGATATTGGCCTCTTGGCGGCTTGACAGAAATTAAGCGCATTATACGAAATTGTAATATATGTTTTCGTTTTAGTGGGCAAATAGGCCAGCAAATTATGTCGAATCTTCCTAAGGATCGCACGACACCCTCACGCCCATTTTCAAAGGTCGGAGTTGACTTTGGCGGCCCTTACTTTGTTAAAAACTCATTGGCAAAACGCTCATCCTTATCAAAGGCCTACATTTGCGTCTTTGTATGCATGGCTACCAAGGCTGTGCATATAGAGTTAGTATCCACGTTATCCACAGAGTCCTTTATTCTCACTTTAAAACGATTTATATCTCGTAGGGGCAACCCGGTAATTATCTATAGTGATAACGCTACAAATTTTATTGGATCAAACAATCAGCTCAAAGAGCTTTACAACTTTTTCCGTGACAAATCTACGAAAGACGATTTAGAAAACTTTTTGTCAACAAAGAGCGTGACCTGGAAATTTATTCCTCCGAGAAGCCCACACTTTGGTGGACTGTGGGAAGCAGCCATCAAAAGTACCAAATACCATTTACAGCGAATTGCAGGAACAGCTCACTTTACCTTTGAAGAACTATCGACAATTTTAGCTCAGATTGAAGCCATCTTAAATTCCAGGCCGTTGATTCCTATATCTAGCGACTCTTCTGATCTTTCTTGTCTCACACCTGGACATTTTTTAATTGGTCAAAGTTTGACAGCCTTTCCAGAGTTAGATATAATAGATTTAAATGAAAATAGACTTTCAAGATTTCAACGTTGTACAAGAGTACAGCAATTATTTTGGCGAAGATGGGTTAAAGAATATTTAAATCTTCTGCAAAATAGACCAAAGTGGCTCATACCTAAAGAAAATTTAAAGGTAGGCGATGTTGTTCTTTTTAAGGAAGAAAATACACGACCTTTGGAATGGCCGGTGGCGAGAATCATCGAGGTAGTTCCTAGTCAAAGCGGCAAAATTAGAATCGTCAAACTAAAGACTAAAAATGGTATTTTTACGAGGTCTATTACAAAGGTAGTCCCATTACCTAATAATGATAATATAAATATTTAAACTGTTAAAGTTTTATCTGTGTTTGAAAGATAAATCTTTCAACAGGGTGGCAGGATGTTGTGGAAAATTCCACAACAAAGAATATAATTTTTATTTTAAAAGATTATTTTTAAACAGGCGGAACTCATCAAACACTTTACTGAGAATAGAAGTATTTTTCTTTAGTTCAGAGAATTTGTCCCCGGCACCAAATGCAGCGGGAGTAAGCATTCGGACGTTGTGATTGGCTAGTTCGGTGACAAAGCGGGAGAAATTTACGCGATATTATTTAATTTGAGAGATATTGATCAACGATGAGAGAGAACACAGGGTTCGCATTCTCCACTATTTTTTGGCCCAACAGCGGCGTACTAGTATTTTTAAACGGTTTTTGAATTTGTGTTTGTTGAAATATTACTTTACTAAAATAAATACAGTCCACTCATACAATAAATTGTGTGCTTAATTAAAACAATTGGCCCAATTATGCTGAATATATCATCCACCTTTTTCACAAGAATACGAGAAGTACTGTGTCTCAGATCTTTTAAGGCCTAATCGTCTTTGGATCTTGATTGTTTGATTGTCTCGATCTATATGGAGTTCATCATCGAGACATTTATGTAAAGTGACCTGTTAAATTTCAACGCCTATACTCGAAATTTTTCCACTTATCACAAGATTGGTCATAAATTAGAGCTTGAAAATTTGGGGTTAATTGAAGATTCTCCAACATTTACGTTGCTTCATCAATTCCGTCTAATATTAAACCCATATCCATCTGCAAATTTTAAATAACTCAGATCTTCTCCGCTTATGTTTTCGCCCATGTTGTCCCAATTTATTTTTTTACACACATATTCCAGCAAAGTCGTGAATAACTTTGGCGATATCGCGTCACTATGCCGGACACTGCGTTTATATTTCAACTTGTTTGTATCCTTATGGAGTCATGCACATGCAGTTGCTGTTTCATAGATATTTCCAATTATTACGGTGTACCCATGATTGATAGGGCAATGAGCTAGAGGTGTTGGTCTATACTTTATGGTATTAAACACTTGTGGTCTATAAGAGGAGAAAAGTACAAGTGTCTTGTCAACTTTTAATGACCTGCAAGTGATCGTTTGTACCAAAACTTCGAAGGAATCCTGACTGTTCGCGCGACAAGTTTGTAATTCTCTTTGTTAATGATTTTCATCAATAGTTTGTCAATAGATAGGGAAAAACGTTAATTAGCCAAAAGTTTATTAAATCAGCAATATCACCCTTCTTATGCATGAGAACAATCACCGAATTGTGCCATTGAAAGGTGGTTGTACCTGCGTTAAATATTTTTTCAAATATGCGTAATAAAGTATCGCCTCCTTTTTTAATTAATTCGACAACTATATCGTCATCTCCAGGTGATTTATTATTTTTCATTTCAGACGGGCATGCTTTTATTCGGTATCTACTTTGGTTTAACAAGTCCCTCATAATTTTTATTAAGTTGTTTGTAAAAGTTATCTACAGTCTCAAGGGTTTTGTTGTACCACTTTTGTCAAGCAGTTTGCAAATGTTGCTTTTACCTTCGTTAAGTTTTCTTCGTAGTACCTTCGCACTTTTATTGTTTTCTATAAATGTTTTGAAGATATTATTGTAGATTTGCTTTCGGATAGCGGAATTTGCCGAGTATTTTTCTATCATCTCTCATGGGATACCATGCATTCATCAACAAATCAATTTAAAGTTGAAGAAAATAAAAAAGTTTATCAAAGGACTCTAAAAGCGGCAAAAGACATTTACTATTACAGGAGACTGGCAAAGTCTGGTAATGTCGCTAAAGAATCATGGTCGATTGTTAATAATCTGAGAAATAAACCCTCTAAGTCCAATACTATCTCTACTACTCCTGAGAACCTCAACAATTATTTTGTAAATGTAGCGAAGAATCTAATGAGTACCATAGCTCCTACCCACGATCCACTTTCTTATCTTTCTAGTGTAGATGAGAATTTACACAGTTTTTTCTTTACGCCAATAGTATTAACTCTTCTGGAACCGATGGACTCACGTTGAACATGTTTCCAAACCTGCCAGAGTGCACATTAGACCATCTTACAAATTTAATCAACCTGTCTTTTTAAAAAGGAGTTTTTCCCAACTGCCTTAAGAAGGCAATAATAATCCCTCTACATGAAGGAGGAGATAAAGATCAGTCTTCCAACTATCGCCCAATTGCTCTTCTTCCCACACTATCAAAAATTATTGAAAGATTAGTGAAAAAAAGGCTCCTATCATTTCTACTGAAATTTAAAATACTCACTCCTCAACAATTTGGATTTTTAAATAACAAATGCACAAATGATGCTATGTTTTCCCTTTTTAATAATGTATACTGTAGCTTAAACAACCAACATCCTACGGCAACAATCTTCTGTGATTTTTCTAAAGCTTTTGATTGCGTATACCATGATATCTTAATAAAAAAGTTGCAACACTACCGGTTTAGCGGTATGCCCCTCGACTGGTTTAAGTCATATCTCAATAACAGGGGTCAGTTTGTGAGAATTGATACTACGATGTCTTCTTGCAAGCCAATAGAATGTGGAGTGCCTCAAGGTTCAGTGCTTGGCCCTATTTTGTTTCTCATATTTATCAATGATATTGCTAGTATGAATATTAAAGCAAGAACCTGCCTATTCGCGGATGATGCTAGTTTACCTGGAGCAATCCGGATATTGCCGAACTTCATAAAATCATATCAAGTGACTTAACTTCTATCAAAGCATGGTGCGACTCTAATCTTCTTTGCCTTAACATCTCCAAAACTAAATTTTTGTCCTATAAAAATAATTTGCAATCTTTTGTACTGGATAACGCAACCATTAGCGAAGCCGACTCAGTGAAATTTTTGGGGCTTACTGTTGACAAGTCGTTAAAATGGGACATGCCTACATCACACCTTCGTTACGCCCTTCTTTAGAGCTTTGAGTTATACACTTAGACTTAATTATAGAACTCATTGCCAGGATTTCTTTAAAAAAATTGACATCCTAACTTTGCCGTCACTACTTATATATGAGTCCGTTTGTCTAATTCGCAAGCACGTTTTATCAAATTCAGATAGGCCATCCCATAATTATCATCTCAGAAACGCGGAGTATGATTTATATCTGCCTACTCCACATTCAGAATTGGTAAAAAACTCTATATTGTACATAGCAAAAAAAATGCACAATCATTTGCCATTGAACATCAAGTCCATCACATATTTTCCTACTTTCCGTAAGGCATTAAAATCATTCCTACTGGAGAGAGCCTTTTACTCGGTAAACGATTATTTAATACTTAATTTTAACTTCACACACACAGACTGATTTATTGTTTTTATATGTACTATTTTATGTAGCTAGTATCTATGTAGTGTTTTGTTTATTTATTCATACTTTTGACCACATACAATTATTGATTTGTATAAGTTTGTATATTTGTTTTATTAGTTTTATTTTATTTTTGTGTGTTTTTGTGTTTTACTTTAGTTATTAGCTTTGTCTACAAATTGTAAAATTTTTTGACAATAAAGCGATGATTCATTCGTTAATTCATTTATTATTATGAAGTAGTCTATAATTGCAGTGGAGTTAATATGTCAATGGGTAACTAAAAATGCCTTGGTCTTCCTCCACCAAATTTATTTAAAAATTTGAGGTTAAGTACCTACAGCAAGTAGTTACTTTTAGTGCCGTTTATTAAAATCCGTCATTCCGAGAGAGGGAATACCAATTACATGAGGAAATGATTTTCCCATATTTAAATTTGTAGTGCGGGATTTATTGTTTTTCTTTAGATGTTATTATAGCTGGCTTGGTTTCTAATCTGGGTTCACAATATGCAGATGATACGTCCATAATACTGTTGGAACCAGACTTCTCTGATCTTTCAAACAACTGCTCAGAAGTGGTTAAACAGATGCAGGAATAGTGCAGAAGGGCTATCTAAGGCTGAATTTAGGCAACCCAAAACTTGTGCGCTTTAATCAACAAAAGCAAATAAACGATTCTCTCTATGTCAGTACCAGTAGTAGAGGATGTGAATTTTCTAAGGGTTTACCTTGATAGTACACTTAGTTGGAATTTACACTATATGTTCCTTAAAACTACTTTCATTTGCCAGTGTATAATCACTGTAGCATATCACAGTAATTGTAGCATCTTGCTTTGGGGGTAAACTAGACATATATCAATTGAAGTTTTTAAATCACAAAGGTGCATCATTCGCGGCATTCTTCGATTAAATCTTCGAGAGAATTCTGTAGCTCACATGTTTTTTGTCATATTTGTAAAGTAATTCACAACAACTTTTCAGCAAAATTATGATTTTTATTCTGAGGGCACGTCAGGGACCATCTTAGTAAGTCTTAAATTGTTAATTTTAAAGCTCAATCTTACTGATTTTAATTTTATCAATAATAATAGCATGATTCATCAATCATTGAATGATATGCTTAAATGTAAATATGTTTGTAAAAATAATAAGATTTTAAAAAATATTAATTTTAATTTTCAGTCTCTACCTATTATAACGATGTTACTCCAAAGATCCATTCTAATAACTCTTTGTTCGTTATTTACCCTAAATAATGGACAATTGCTATTTCCACACCCCCGTTTTGGGCAATTCCCCTTAAAAGCTGCGCAAAGATTGACGGAAAGATTAAGACAAAAACTAAACCAGTATAGAGAGAGAACCACTCAAATGATATGCTACGGTAAGTTTTCCTTATGTGCAACTTTGGTATCAGAAGAAAATCACAAGCCTAAAATTTCTCACAAACAAACACAAATTTGGGATTATATAAGATCTGATATATACATCTTCTATTACAATCAGTCATTTTGTAATACATAGTTACTTGATGATATTGAGTATTTACCAAATTATTTCTTGTCTAGTGCAACTAGCATTAAATATAACCATCACCTCATGTTAACGTCTGATATGTTATATAACGTTGTTGTGCAAATTTTATTGCAATAATTAAGTATATGTGCGGCAGGAATTAAAAACAACTGGTCCCCGGTTTTTTTGTTTGAAAACATATTTCAACATTATTAAGGTATGGTAACCTTCGGTAGTTTTTTTAAAGGTAAACATTTTACGAAAGTTGGAGAAATATTAATTTTGGTTACCTAATTTGAAAATTTCCGAGACAATTTTAGTTAAAATAGGTGAACAAAGAAAGGGAGAAAGATATTACGTAAGACAAAATCTTGTGTACAAGCATTCTAAAAACTAACAAATTCAAATTCACAGAAGAACCAATATATATTTCTATACTATAAAATTTGCCAATAGCACATTATCAAAAAACAACAAAACAAGCTTAAAAATAAGTAAAACTCCTGTGAAAAAGAGAAGTTAGAGGAAGTAAATTAAACAATAATACAAAAAAAGAAAAGAAAACAAAAGGCCTTAGAAAATATGAAAATGATGTTAGAGCACAGGTTGTAATATGCCTTAGTTAATAAAAGTGATCTTAACTTGCTTTTGAACTTTTTAATATCTAATGTTTGTGTAATGCGTTGAGGAACACGATTGTAAATTTTTTTACTAAGGTATATGAGCGAGTTTCTGGTAAGGGAGGGATTGGTAGAATAAAATCATCTGCCTGACGAGTCATCAAAGATTAATACTTCTTAGATAAGAAACTCCCATAAGAGCCAATAGAACACTGAACCGTCGTTAAATGTCGCGCCCTCTGAATATCGAGGACCAGTACTAACCGGAAACGGAAATGAGTGTGTGACATCACAGTAGCGGGAGATTTAAAATTTGATTATGGCGCCAAATTTGAGTTTTGCTCTATTTTACCGAGCGCTTAAAATTAGTGGGAAATGTGTGGTTCTTTCGGAAACTATAATACGCAAATAGAAAAAGTATTCAATTAAGATTTTTTGGTCTCCATATTAAACAAAGTCCTCCGTTTATCACTTTCTATTTACGTACTATAATTTCTAAAAGACCCATACATATCCACACGTAGGTCTGGATTTCAGAAATTTAACAAAAAATATTTACAAAATGTATTACTATATTGTAAAAATAGATTATCACAAGTTATACAATAAAAATTATCATTTATATAAGTTTGGTAAAACATTAAATACAATATAAAAATTCGTCCAAATTCCACAATATATAAACTTACAAGTTAATTTAATTAGGAATTTTTATTGTATGAAGAACAAAGTTTGTAAAGTAGAATTTCTACTCTTACAGTTATAGTAAATGTATAAAGGTCAATAAAAATTAATTAAAACTACCAAGGAATTACTCAATTTATTAGTATCATCAATGTTTTTTAGAAAAACTTTTTATTAATTAAACTTTTTTAAAACTTTTAATTAAATAACTATTAACAACAATGAGAACAAAGAAGTGAATAAATCAAAAATAAAATTTACAGGAGGTACCTACTATTTTTCCATTTGCCTTTAAAAATTTCATAGACTCCAATCTTTGTATTATAGGTATTTATATTTGTACGAGTATTATACAGGGTGTTTCAGAACTATGGGATCAAATTTCTGGGGGTTGTTCAGTGCAACAGAAAAATCCGTTTGAGTATAGGAACCCATGTCCGGAAATGCGTCACTACGCCACTACGGCCCTAAGACGCGTTAAAATTTATAAAAAACATTAATTACCTAAATAGGATCTGCTGCATTTATTTTTACCTTTTGTACATGATACCATAACAACAATTGTTTAAAATCAACGCTTATCAATGTCAATTCTCAATGTCATGTTGTAAAAATTTTATAGCTTACAATTTTTAAACATTTATTGCTAATGGAAAACTTAACCAATCAAGAATTGGCGGATATGCATTTGGCATACAGAGCAACAAACTGCAATGCACGAGCAGCATCGCGGTTGTATCATGAGTTATCCCGAACGACAGCATCCTGGATACAAAAAGTTTATTGCGATTCATCGGCGGCTCGCTGAGACAGGCATGTTTAAGACAAAGGCATGATATTGGTGTGGCTCGAACCGTAAGAACGGTCGAATTTGAAGAAGGGGTGCTTCAGCGAGTTGCCGATGAACCATCAAATAGCACACGTGACGTCGCTAAGAATATGAATACGAGTAACGCTTCTGTCTGGCGGGTACTACACGAGCAACAACTCCATCCTTACCACTTCCAGAAAGTTCAAGGTATGACTGCAGCCGATTATCATCCTAGAGTTCAATTTTGTCGATGGCTTCTGGATCACATCGTTGCATAACCAAATTTTTTACGATATGTTTTGTGGACCGATGAATCCTCTTTCACAAGAGACGGTATTTTTAATAGTAGAAACAGCCATGTTTGGGACGAAGAAAATCCTTATGCAATTTTTCCAAGAAAACATCAGAATCGTTGGTCTGTCAACGTATGGGCAGGCATTATTGATGATTATTTAATTGGGCCATACCTTCTACCGAAACGGTTAACAGGACCTATTTATCTGCGTTTCTTGGAGGAAGTTCTCCCAGAACTCTTTGAAAATGTTCCACTAAAATTTAGACACCAAATTTGGTTTCAGCATAATGGAGCGCCGGCTCACTTTGCTGTACAAGTACGCGAGTATTTGGCTCAGCGATTTGGGCACCGTTGAATTGCCAGAGGTGGAGCAGTTTCTTGGCCTCCTAGGTCACCCGATTTAACGTCGCTCGATTTTATCTTATGGGGATATGTAAAGTCTTTAGTCTACGAAACTCCAGTAGAATCAGAGCTAGACTTAATTGGACGAATAACAGCAGCATTTGAAATCATTCAAAACGAGGATCAAATTTTTAGTGTAGTCCGCCGAAATCACGTGCGGCGTTTAAATCGGTGTATTGAGGTTGGAGGGAGACATTTTGAACAATTGTTGTGATGGTATCATATACAAAAGGTAAAAAGAAATGCATCAGATCCTATTTAGGTAATTAATATTTTTTCTAAATTTAAACACGTCTTAGGGCCGTAGTGGCGTAGTGACACATTTCCGGACATGGGTTCCTATACTCAAATGGATTCTACTGTTGCACTGAATAACCCCCAGAAGTTCTGAAACACCCTGTACATACCAAAATTGCTCATGTATTGAAACGGGTAAAATTGCTTTTCTCTCAGGTTTGCCGTCGGCTTTAGAATAAGTTTTGACATTGAGGCTGTCTATACAGGAACAATGAATCCATGAATTCTGCTGCATATACTACACTGGGTAATTTATTTTGTTCTTTAATGTCTAGAAATAAAAAGCATATTTTGAAGTTTTAGTTCTTAAAATCAATCAAAAGAAAATGTGCATTTTGCCATATTGTCCGTCTAGGATGGTTTTACTAAAGACCTGATTGCAGTTTTGAACTTTTAATCCAGCAACATATTCTGTTGTCAGCTCTATGTGACCAAAAGTAGTCAGTTCTTCATACTCATGATCTGGACTGTTCCATACATCTTATACTCAAATAAAAAGATATTACATATTTTATTGATTCATATATATGATACAAAATGTCATTTGGCCACACAACATTGATGTCAGCCTAAAAGGCACATTATTAAGTTAGGTATAATATTTTTTACTACGATTAAGGTAAATTATTAACTAAAGAGCTTAGTTTAACCCAAGCAGTTTATCATTAATAATTAAGCTTAAACACCACCTCTGGTGAGGCCACTTGTTACGAAAATCATTCTAACTTACCTTGTTTCAAGGCTTAGGAACCCAAGTATTAAACATATTGGGCGTCTGAAACCAAGAAATTTGTGTTTTTTGCTGTTCACAGATTTAACATAGCAGCTTCTTCTTCTTCTCAGAATCCATTTCATCACTTTTATTGTTTACATTTGCACTTGCATCATTTTCACAAAAAAAGGTTATTGCAATAATTGCTTATGCAAATGCATAATCGTCAATGTCTATGTTCGATTTAAATTTATTATATCAGATGCTTGATACTCCGTGTCAAATTTCGTTTTCTTACTGCCATCTATATGTCGTGGAGTAGAAGCTTTTTCAATGTTCTCTCAATAATTTTTTCTTTATCATTTCCATCTATTAACTTTCCTTGCACTGTTAAAGAGTCTTCGTGCTTCCTGGTTTTTTCCCGTTATACTACACTCTGGTTCTGATCAACTTCTATAAGATAATTATACCAAAAAAATATAATCTTTAATAAAGGGTTAACAGATGGTTTACCTTTTAACTAAGGCTGTTGGTAGGTGTGATTCATCCTAGATTATTCTAGGGCGCCACTGTAATAAATAAATTATTACTTCCTAAGTGGCCTTATACAGTGGAAGTAGGCTAAATAAGTTCCTGGTACTACCCTATAATGTGTATTTGACGAACCATAGATGTAGGCGGTGTTTATAAGCGCTAATATTCTATTCTTTTAATTAAGGAAGGAAGCAAGCAAGCTATTATTACTTCGTGCAATATAAATGTATAATCGGTCGTGCATGAGTGAACCGGGCAAACGAGATTCAACTCCGAATGCGACAAAGATATGTCGCTTTTCTCGCAAAGAAGAGATTTTATCTTCATTCTATTCCTTGAGTAGGATCACCAAATTATGCGCATATGCTTGTACCTCACTAGTTAAATGATGGCAATCAGGTCATCGACTAGTAATGATGTCAGAAAATAATATCGAAAGTCTTCTTGTGGACATTCTTGTGTAAAAATTAATTTTACTCTTTCTGGTTTTTAGGGAGGTAGTTCTCTCTTAAAAGGTAAGTCTCTTAACCTCGCTTTGAACTAGTCACATAACTGGATGAAGACGTTTTGCTATTGCGGATTTATAGAGGAGGTTTGATTATATCCAAGAATATTCCTATGGTTAGAACCGTTGGTATCACACTCAAATCTCGAGACAGTTTTACCACTGAATAAAACTCTTTGTTTTACTCTCAAAATGTGTTTTGCTAACTTTGTTAGCATCTTCGGGAGAAGATTAGAATTTAGTTTTAATCTTACTACTAAAATAAAAAACTAAGAGTTTTGGTGTGTGAGAGTGGTAAAACTATCTCGTGATATGTATATTCAAGAAGTCTGCGACAGCATTGTTTTTAATTGGGTTGATGCTAGCGATGCGGTTATTGACGATGTCTCTTGGCTGAACCCGCATGCAGGTATTCTGATAATTGATGAGGTTAGAAAGTAAGTCCATCCTTATAAAGTCACCAATAATATGCTTTTCAATTGAATTGACGTCAGATGAATTGACCTGAACAGTTTCGTTTCGCAGGTTTTGAGCAACAGATATAGCTTTGTCTGAAGAACTGGCTACCGTCTCCTTCCAAAGATTTAAAGGGCTGAAATGGTTTGACCTACCAATTTACCTTATCGGTTATCCTGTTAAGACGGTGCCAACCTTCTCTCCATCCAAAAGTATGATATGCTATGACAAGTGGTCATACATACCCAAGACTGTCTAATTAACATTGTCGATGACTTCTGACAAAGTTTTTACATTTATTAATTTACAAACAATAACGTACTTATACAAGAAGTATTTACATTATAATTTCTTATCGACGTTGATTGTTTCTGCTAAGATTTTAGTAAGACGTCTGCTCTCGTCATCAGTTGGGCTACTTGCCATATTACTGATATAATTCTTGTATCTGGGTTATGCGGACGATAGCTAAAATGGCTTAAATATCACGATATTGACGCCTTAACGCTACTTTAATGCAGTTATCTATTATAATGTTATTATTGTCAAGATGAAAGTAATTCAAGAAAGTTAAAAGGCGAAAACCTATTATTATCCTTTGAATTTCACTGACTTGCCCACGGTGCCGCTAGCTACCTATCATATTTATTTTATTAATAAGTTATGTTTTAGATGCAGTAGGCTGCTTTAGCCTTCCTCATAAAAATTCACCGTTACAAAGAATTCCAGAGGATCCAAGGACGCTAGGAACCAAATTCTATCTTTTTACAAGAAAAAACACAACCCATCCTGAGGTTTTATACTATGACGATGACGGAACATCTCTTAAATCTTCAAATTTTAACGTATTTGATCCTTTAAAGGTCTTAATTCATGGATATACCAGCAAATGGAATGAAAAAGGCGCTCTTATGTTAAAAGATGCCTATTTGAAGATGGTATGTATGACTTAACCTACTTCTATAGGGTGATTGACGACTGATAGTACGTTAGCCGTACATAGAAAACGGAACGTAGCATTTTTCTGAAAATTTGATAACCATGGTAACAGACAATGCTCTATCCTTCTAAAATATTTTCAGCACTGCAGCGTTGCCGCTTATATAGAACAATTGGGGGCAAGAATCCTTTGATTTTTTTAATAGAAAACCCTATACATTTTTAGATATTTTAATTCCCTGCTTCATTTTGAGTTTTTTTTAATCATAGTTCTCTATACCTTTAGCGGTTTTCGAGAAAAAAATAATTTGTGTGTTTTTTTCTAAAACCCTTAGTTTTTTGCTAAAAACTAAGGGTTTTTAGCAACTATTTGTTAGCTAGTTAAGATAGCCGCGTTTTAGAAATAAATACTTATTTTCGTGAATTTTGATAATTTTAAACATTTTTATTTTGTAAATTACTTAGCTATGAAAATATTACAATAGTATAATAAATAACAGTTTTTTGGCTGTTTTTCAAAAAATATTCAGTTTTGAAAAAAAAAATATATTTTTGAAGAGGGTCGTTTTTTTTTTAAATTTTTCAAAAGACCTTTATCTCAAAAACCAGTAGCAATAAAATTCTGAAAATTTTTATACATATTCCAGAAATAATTTGACTGCACAACTCTTCATATTTTTTTTTTCAAAGTCCATTTTTTTTCAAAATTTTAGAGATATGAGCTATATGGGCAATATGGGCTATTGGGAAACCAGTAGAAATAATATTTTTACATATATTCCTAGAATAATTAAATTGAATACCTAGTTCAGCGTTTTCTAAAAAATTCACAGAATTTTGAAAGAAAAACGTTTATTGAGAAGATCAATTTTTTTTCAAAAATTTCACAAAATGCCCATATTTCAAAAAACCGTGGCATATTCCCGGAATAATTTGACTGGATACCTATTTTAACGTTTTTAAAAAAGTGTACAGAATTTTGAGAAAAGAAATATTTTTTGTATGGGTCGTTTTTTTTCCAAAAATTTTACAAAATATCTATAACTCAAAAGCCATTAAAAAAAAATTTCTGAAAATCTGTACTCATATTTCAAAAAAAAATTATATTGTTGGAGAAATCGATTTTTTTTTCAAAAATTTCACAAAATGCCTATATTTCAAAAACCAGTGGAGATAAGATGTTGAATATTTCTACACAAATTCTTGGTGTAATTTGACTGGATACCTATTCTAGCATTTTTCAAAAAATCGACAAGGTTTTGAGAAGAAAAATAATTTTGAAAAGGTCGATTTTTTTCCAAAAATTTGACCAAATACCCATATCTCAAAAACCAGTTAAAATAAAATTTTAATAATTTCTACCCGTAGTCCTAAGATAATGTAATTAAGCGCCCATTGTAGCATTTTTCAAAAAATTTACAGAGTTCTTAGGAACAAAAAAATTTTGGAGAGGTCGATTTTATTTTTTAGAACTTTTTTTTAGTAAAAAAAAATTATAACTAAAAGTGTCACTGTCATTTATTAAACTATTGTGACATGTTCTACATTCTTGACATGTAAGTAATTTACAAAATAAAAATGTTTAAAATTATCAAATTTCATTAAAATAAGTATATATTTTTAAAACGCGGGTACTTAGGTATAGGAATATCTTATATTAAATTAAGGGTATTTTTAATGTCTATTAGAAAATAAAATGAAATATACGGTGTTCCATTTAAAAAAATCGCCATTTTACTAAATGAAAAATTTTAATTAAATTTTCGAGGCCCTATATAATGATGATTATATCAGGCTATGGGAAGTTAATCAAGATGGTGTCTTAAAGTGATGTTTAAAATTTTAGCATTTTAGTAACTTAAATAGATGAAAACTAAACAATTATTAGTTATCCCTTGGTTTTTAACAAAAAATAGGCAAACATATTTTTTTGTATGTGTTCTATTTAAAAAATCAAACGTATTGCCATTTTTAAGTGGTGTAAGGTTTAAGTGGTCTATATAAGTGGCAATGCTGCAGTACTGAAAATATTTTAGGCCGATAGAGCATTGTCTGTTAAATTTTCAGAAAAATGCTACGCTCCGTTTTCCATATACGCCTAACGTACCATCCATCATCAATCACCCTGTGGCCTGTATACTCTATAGAATATACAAATATGTTTTCCCACTTTAGTACCAATGTAATGTGGTTTTAATGGATTGGAAAATGGGAGCTCGAGGACCCTACTATGCTTCAGCGGCAGCCAACACCGAATTGGTAGGTAGAGAACTCGGAATGCTTTTAGTTAATATGGTCGAAAATGGTCTTTATTCCACAAATATTCATTTGATTGGATTCTCATTGGGAGCTCATGTGGCTGGTACAGCTTCAGAACCATTAAAACAAAAAGGACATATGATTGGGCGTATAACTGGTTTGTTAACATTCTTTAAAAAAATATATTAATATAATAATTATTCATATATGCAGGTTTAGATGCAGCTAGTCCACTATTTAGACGAGAATACTTTAAGGAAAAATATAAAAAGCTTGATAGGGGTGATGCTACTTTTGTCGACGTTTTACATACGGATTCTAGCCCAGTACGTTGGAATAAACTTAAGGTTTTAATTTTAATTATTATGAAAGTTTATTTTTTAGTTTATAACCGACGGATTTGGTTTATGGGAACCAATAGGGCATGTCGATTTTTTTCCCAATGGTGGACAAGAACAACCAGGCTGTAGCGATCCCAGGAGTTCTATAGTAGTCACTCATCTAGGTACTTATAAAACATTCAAATTTAAAAAAAATATTAGATATAAACGATATAAGTTACAAATAGATATTTTTGGTGTCGAAGAGGTTCTTTTTTATAACAAGTTAACAAGTTAACACAGAATGAATCCATAAGAATTTTATTAAAAACTGGAATGTACTTTTACAATCCAGTCGGTCAGTTGAAAAATGTAGATTTCATAAGATTTTTAGTAATCATCAATTTTGACAGTCGACATAATGAATATAAACTAAATTAAACTCTAAAGTTATATTATCTGGTGCCTTGAATATTTATTAACTTTACTAACGTAACCTTACCACATCGTACTTCTCTTTTTAATATATTGGAGTCTTACAACTTAAAAAAGCATGTCTTTCTCAACATCCTCATCCGCAGTTACTATTGATTATTTGTGTACAAATTTAAATGATGTGTCATGTATATATAGCAGTCACTTCTAATATCTCTGACCATAAAGTCATTTTTGCTCAGATTCCATGCAACACTGGTCTTTGTCTCATTATGTAGGAAGAATTTCCAGTAGAGCGAATTTCAATGCTTTTTCTTCTAATTGAAAGAAGTCGTCCATATTCTCAAAGAGACCTTGATATAACTTAATCAAAAGAGAACAACACAAAGTCTCGGTCTCAAAAAATCCTTTTATTTGCTAAAGTGGTGACACGTGTTTCGCTCCTAAGAGCATCATCTGACCTTAAGAAGGTTAAAAACAACATGCCCTACTGGGTCAAATATACACACACACTTTTTTGAGACCGAGACTTTGAGTCCCCCATGATGCTGTTTTTAGATTTTTTGAAGAATGGGTGTGTCATGTAGATCGTCGAATGTTAATGGAATAATGTGGTCTAAGCTCAATAAATATGTAATTCCAATATATTTCTACCAAATCGTACTCAGGAGGTTTTAGTATATGGGTGTTTGTCTGATTCTAGATCCGTTAAGTCTGGAATACCTCAAGGTTTAGTGTTAGGTCTACTATTATTTTTGCTGTATGTACATGACTTAGGCTCATTGAGTCTTCTGTGCAAAAAGGTTTAGTTTGCTGATGATACCACCACATTGTGGAGTCGTAAGGATTCTGATTACATTAAAGCTTGGATTTTTGAGGATCTTAAAATTTTATCAGAGTGGTGTGCTTCAAACAGGCTTGTGTTTAAGTCTGACATCCAAGATTTTGGTTTTTTCATCAAATTCGATAGTTGGTATTGTATTAAGCTTATATCCTACAAATACGTTTATCCCAACGGTTGGTGTGCCATAAGGATTCAAACTGAATCCACTTTCCTTTAGTACTTATGTCAATCAATTAATAATTTAATCAATAAACCTAAATAGGTAATACTCTAAAGGTATATTTTCTGGTGACATAAATATTAACTTCACTAACGTAACCTTGTCATATCGTACTTCTCTTTTTAATATATTGGAGTCCTACAACTTAAAAAAGCATGTCTTTTTCTCACACAAATAACATCCTCATCTGCAACTACTATTGATTTGTGTACAAATTTAAATGATGTGTCATGTATATATAGGACTCACTTCTGGTATTTCTGACCATGAAGTGATTTTTACTCACATTCTATGCAACACTGGTCTTTGTCTCATTATGTAGGAAGAATTTCCAGTAGAGCGAATTTCAATGCTTTTTCTTCTAATTGAAAGAAGTCGTCCATATTCTCAAAGAGACCTTGATATAACTTAATCAAAAGAGAACAACACAAAGTCTCGGTCTCAAAAAATCCTTTTATTTGTTAAAGTGGTGACACGTGTTTCGCTCCTAAGAGCATTATCAGACCTTAAGGAGGTTAAAAACAACACGCCCGACTGGGCCACATATACACACACACTTTTTTGAGACCGAGACTTTGTGTTGTTCTATTTTGATTACTTTTTTTTCTGTTAAAACCCAATATTTTAAACGATTAGCTTTTTTTGAGTTTTTTGAAGAGCGGCTGTGCCGTAATCGTAAGTCGTAATAAATATGTAATCCCAATATACGAAGTCTGGCTATTAAATAACGAGACTGCGTGCTTAGAGGGCGCCCTAGACGGGTGGGGAAAAAAACGAGTAGTGCGTTGGGTATCTAGATATCTTGTCTATGCACGTACCAAAATACGTTTTCGTCACTATTATAGTATTCGTGCAGTAGCGGTTTGAAACGAACGTGTTTTTTTCTCGTGCCGAAAACCATGTGTGACGAAAAACAAGAGCAACGCATTAATCTTAAATTTCTCGTTAAATTGAAAAAAACTCCGACTGAGTGCTATAAATTGTTGCAAGAGGCCTATAGGGAAAATTTTCTTTCTCGTGCGCGTGTTTTTGAGTGGTGTAAGCGCTTTAGTGAGGGCCGAGAGAGCACTGAAGATGACCAGCGCTCAGGTTGTCCTGACACTTTTTCAACTCCGGAAACAGTGACCAAAATCAACCAAATTGTGCGTGCAGATCGTCGAATGAGTACCCGGATGATTGCCGAGGCTGTAAACGCCGATAAAGAAACGCTTAGAAAAATTTTACACGGGGAATTACACATGACAAAAGTCTGTACGAAGTTGGTGCCAAAAAACCTGACTCCTGACCAAAAGCTCTTGCGTCAACAGGTCTGCTCAGATTTCCTTAAAAGGTTAGAAAAAGATTCCGGACTGATGAAAAACATTATTACTTGCGACGAAACGTCGATTTTTCAATACGATGTTGAAACCGAGCGGTAATCGATGCATTGGAAGACGCCTGAATCGCCCAAAATAAAAAAGCAAGAATGTCCAAATCAAAATTCAAGGCAATGTTGATCGTTTTTTTCGACATTAACGGTATCGTGATGACTGAATGGGTTCCAGAGGGTCAGACTGTCAAACAGACTTTATTTGTCAGTTTTAGCAACACTGCGAGAACGAGTTCATAAGAAACGGCCCGAGTTGTGGAAAAACAACTCGTGGATTTTGCACCAGGACAACGCACCTGCCCATAACGCGCTATCTGTGAAGCAGTATTTGGCCGGTAAGCGCACTCCAGTGCTCGAACACGCGCCGTATTCGCCAGATTTGGCCCCGTGCGACTATTTTTTGGTTCCGAAGATAAAATCTGCTTTGAAAGGGACCCGATTTCCCGAGTCGATGGAAGAGGTAAAGCAAAAAACGGCAGAGCTCCTAAAGGCCCTCACCAAAGAAGACTTCCAGCACTGCTTCGATCAATGGAAAAAACGTATTAAAAAGATGTGTGATTTTTTATATATGTTAAGTGACGTGATACCCAATAAAATAAGTTACTCAGTTATTAGCCTTCCGGAGCTCGCGCTAAGTATTTTGGAAAGGACGCTCGCATGTGGACTCGGAGTCCGCAGCCTTCAAATGTGCATATTTCTAAAAATTATTGGCAATAAAAGTTAATTTTTATTTATTTTAAGATTTCATTCATCGAATACATTGATTTTGGCATTTTAACAAAACTTATTGCTACAAAAAAATTAAAATAAACATTTAACAACACATAAAAACTTTCTAGAAATTAAAAATAAAAATGTCTTTCATTCTGAGCGACATTCATGACAAATAACAAGTGAATGCTCTAAATTTGCGCGAGGGGAGGGGAGTATATTGAAGGGAAGCATTCGAATGTATAATAATTTTTATAATGAAACCCTTTTGCATAACCAGCCTCGTTATTTAATAGCCAGACCTTGTATATCTATCAAATCGTACTCAGAGGGTTAAAGTATCTGGGTGTTTGTCTGATTCTAGATCCCTTAAGTCTGGAATACCTCAAGGTTTAGTGTTAGGACCACTATTATTTTTGCTGTATGTAAATGACTTAGGCTCATTAATTCTGCTGTACAAAAAGGTTTAGTTTGCTGATGATACCACCACATTATGGAGTCGTAAGAATTCTAATTACATTAAAGCTTAGATTTTCGAGGATCTTAAAATTTTATGAGAGTGGCGTTTTTCAAACACGCTTATGTTTATTACAGGGTTTAATTCATGACATCCAGGGCATGATGTTTAGTGACAAGTTCCCTTGCAAAACAAAGAAATTGTAAATTTGTAATTTTTTAGTTTTCGGGATGCTCATATACCAGATTTTGTCTTACGTAATATAGGACATTTTCTTTCTTTCTTTCCAACCTTCAACTGTAGTCTGGCGTTTACGAAACTCTGAAGACTTGCATATAAATTATGGGGGACACTATATATTTTAACTAATTATCACCATATTTTCGGAATATGTTTACTTGGTTGAGATAGATATTTTTTACAGTGAAGTTCTAGAAAAAAAAAATCATTCTCTTTCTCCAGTGTTGCTATATTTGATATGAAGACTTTATCTGTTTTAGCCCGATGCTCCTCGTCCTTATTTCCAAGAGCGGTTTTCGTTTTTCAAACGATTGTTCTTTTTCTCCAATGTTGCTCCTTTGGCTTTAGACCAATGGATATTGTGGCCATTTGACAAAAGATGTTCTGCTATCCCTGATATGAAGATTTCACCAAGTCTCATTCCATGCTCCTTTGTTTTTATTTCCAAGAGCCTTTTTGTTTCTCGCACGATTCTCGGTAAATATTTGCTACGACTGAAAATAGAGATGAATTTGGAAGTCTCTTATCCTGAGCATAAAATTTATCTTTTACTTGGGAGTAGGCTGACCGACCTTTTCAATTTTTTAATACCTCTATTACTCCCACTAGCGGCAATGCAGTACCAGTTCAGGAGGCTGTGCCGTACTGAGTTTGTTCCAGATCATATTTTGAAATTCTTATAGATGCACTTTGGTATATAGACTTTATATGTTGAATGTTCAATGGTAATTGGTAGTAACTCCTAAAAAACCTAAACTAGATCATATCTATGCTTTTCCAAAATTTTAGAAACCGCAGGTAATATACTAATTGGCCTCAGATCATTAAAGCTTAAAGGATTGGATAATTTTGGTATAGATTTAATGATTGATTTCTTCCAGATAGTAGGACATACATTTTCCAGAATGCAAGTGTTAAGTATGTTAATCAAAGGTTTTAGGCAAAATGGTAAACAAAGCTTTAGAATTGAAATATTATCTTCTCTGTATGCATTTGTAATAAAGAATTTATTATTTTCATAACTGACATTTCATCAATACAATTAAAATTTAACTCGCTTGTCTGTCTAGAGTGTTTATTGTTTTGATAAAATAATAAGCATTCATTGGATGTAGTGTCTGTAATATTATTGCACTCGGCGTAGTGAAGATTTAAGTCAAATAGATTAGCTAAGTCAGAAGGTATTTCCATAGGTTGGTTTTTAGTAAGATTAAGCTTTTTCATATTTGATCAAAACTGTGCATCTTTATTGGCAACCATATTAAAATATGCAGCTCTTTCGCGAATAATTTCATGTGTGGTGTAATTTCTAAGATCTCGATAGTAGCGAGGGCTGGCTTCATTTCTTTTATTTAGATATTTTTTATGTGCCTTATCCCTTAATTTTATTAAAAATCTAATATTGTCTGTAATCCATGGCATAAAGGGCCTTTCTCTAATTTTGTAGTCTTAATTGGGGCATGCTTATTGGTTAAAAACAATATGTTCCTATTAAAATGTCAACTTTTCTATCTATGTTCTCGGTGTTATATATAAGATGACATGGCAAATTTTCACTATCATAATGGAAACTATTGAAATTTATATTTTTGTAGTCTCTAAACTGAAAGGTTTTATATTTTAATTTATGAAATTTTGTATGTACCAAGCAGTGGCCTGATACCTCCTCAGAAACTGTAATAGAGCCGCTATCTCTTATGGAAAACTTGGTATCAGATATTATAAGATCAGTGACGCTACCCGCATTTGATAACGTATTTGCTTTTCTGCTAAAGAGGTTTTAAGATAGTCAATATTAAAATCACCTACGAATATTGTATGGTCATAAAATGGCACTGTTAAAGATAACAAGTCGTCAAAAGAATCCAAAAATTCGTTCACATTCAATGAGGGTGGCCGATAAAAAACCGCAAATATAATGTTTTTGTTTTGTACTTTAGTATTAATGCATAAAAATTCAAAAGATTGTGAAGCAATGTCAAACTGAAATTTGAGTTCCTTCCTGATGTAAATACCAAGACTCCCGCCCCTAGTACCCCTGTCTTTTCTAACAAAATTGTAACCAGTAATGTTAAAAGTGCTGTCATCATAAAAAGCGGTCAGCCATATGTTATTTGGAAGCGTATATGTTATTTGGAAGAAATTTAGACAACTCGGATGTGGGCGAATCTCTGGACCTTGTACACAAGGAACAGATTTTAAGGAGAAAAAGAAAATCAATGGCCTGTAAACACTTGGCTTCACAGCTTACTCTGCTTGCAATTTGCAAAAATAAATCTACTATGCGTACTAGTTAAGGACCAGAGCTCGAATGCGCGTAGCTTTTTAATGCTCAAAACAAGAATGCGCATTTTTCAGAAAATGTTTGAATAGCTTAATTATAAATATATTTTGTTACACTAATGTTGCAATTGATCTTAATAAAAATGGTGTTATCTAGTTCATTGATAAATTACTAGTGGGTATTACAATATTTGGCTCCAGAGCTATTGGGAATCAAATTTTTTATTTATTTAAGATTAAATAACATCATTCACATTCATTTATGTAAAAATAAATAAACTATTTAAACCGTAGGGAAATATTCTTTTAATTGTTTTTAGAGGGTCGAGGATTATCAAGAGATTCCGTGTGTAGCCACGTGCGAGCATTTCATCTGTTTTTAGAGTCTCTAACGAACAAAATGGCAAAGAAAGAAAACGGAGATTCAAATAGTTGTCAATTTATGGCTTATAGCTGCCCTGGAGGAATGCCTTCCTTCGAGAAGGGACATTGCTTCCCCTTGGTACAAAACAATAGTACCGATTTATATAAAGTTCATGAAATCGGACAATTCGGAGAAGATGTAAAGGGAAAGGGAGTCATGTATTTTTCTACAAAGGATTCTAGTCCTTATTGTGGTAAGTAATTTAATAACAAATATAATAAAACGAATTGCCATCATTTAACTCATAAGTAGGATTAATTTCCTATCCTAGATGATTTTATAAATGATATGCGGGCATCTAAAAGACTTTAACCAAATTTTAGGTACTCAACTCCAAGCATCCGTATATATTTCTCAGAAAACAGCTGCAGCAGAAGGAGTTCTGCAATTGGTAGTTTCATATATGAATAAAAGTGTGATTTTTCACATAGATACAGAGTAAGAAAATTCTTAGACATGTTTAAAAAATATAAAAATGTTCTCATTTTAGTGGTAAAGATCTTATTATGACGGGCTCTCGCATGAGCGGTCTTTCAGTAGCAGACTTTAACAGTCTCGATCCAAAAAGTACCAAGTCCGTAACAACTTATTTATATTTTTTTAATACGGATGAAGACATGGGATCTAATAGAACCTTGCTTAACTCGTCTCTGTATGTTGACAAGATTCTTGTAAGGGATATGTATGGAAATAGGTAATTGCAATTTTATATGTGAAACACAAATTATCATAAACCAGATTCAGTTATTCAATATTTGTAGGCTCGCGAAAAACCATCATAAGGTAAGAACTCTCACTGATTTTCACCGATACTCCGAATCCCTACTTACGCTTGTTGTTACGAAGGGAAATTCAATATACTGCCTCGGCCTACGTTCAAGTTAGGTCGAACTCGAATTGATAGAGAGAATCTTTTTAAAACCTAACTTAGATTTGCTACTTTAATATATTTATTTCCGCACCCAAGATCTGAATTATCCAGATAATTCAGTAAACTGTAATACCAAATACCAGTAATACCGGGATCAGTTGACAACCGCTTTTTTCCTTCCAAGTGAAGGTTAAGAGGCAGATGTCGTTAGTGTTTTTTCTAAAAGTTTTTTTAGAAATAGATTGCCAATTAGCGGGCTTTGCACATTTATCAGAATTAACTTTCTGAGACGCCTGGAAAAGATCAACGATATCATGGGTAAAACCGTCTGCAACTAGATGCAACGATTCTGCCAAAAGATACTAGTAAAGCTCAGTCGCATGTTCTTTATAAGTTCTATATGCGCTTCCCCATCTTCCACAAAATCCATGGAGTGCTTGGCATTAGATTATATGTCTATATACTCGTATATAACTGTAGCAATAAAACAAGGTTGGTATGCCGAGGATTCGATGAATAGTAATATATACGTTTATGTAACAAAGAATGGGCTTACGAGTATAGTAATTTTAGGCTTAAGATGGCAAACGATAATGTTCGACGTGTGCATAAGTACAAAAACTTGGGAGTACTTTTTGTTTCAAATTTAAGATTTAGAAAGCAAGTGGGAAGAATCGTTGAAAAATCAATTATCGCTTTAAAGCAACTTTTTAAAAACAAAAGTATTTTAAATTTCTCTTTAAAAAAACGGCTTTGTGTTTCTTGGTCTTGTGGATCTTTGGTTGATCTTTGGTTTTATCCCATTGAAATTATGCAGGTATGGTATATGGGCCTTGCCTAGATTTGCAATAAAAAAATCGACTGCAAAGAGTTCAAAATTCATGCATCCTCTAAATTTTTAATCTCAAGATGAAAGATCATGTTTCACACTTTTTGCCCAACCTTAATTGGTGAATATGAATAACCGATTGAAGCTGCAAATTACTTGTTTTTTGCACAAGCTTTTAGAAACACTCGTCTTAGATTTGATACTTACCAATACCTGTCTTTTAAGAAAAAGCTAAAAGCTCTTCTCCTCCAGGAAAACCATCAATAGCAATTTCACCTTCTTGTCAGAATTTTTTTTTTATAATTATAAAATATTCACTTACCTAATAATTTGTGAGTTATTACATATTGTATATGGATATATTGGAACATTACTTTAGTACGTATTTCATTTTTGTATATATTTCTTTTTTTTGCAACTCAGTAAGAATTTATTTATCTATGTAAGTAGTCACATAATCGGTTAAGTAAACAGCTGTGCTGCCCTTCGCCGAGGTTAAAATATAGGCGTTTCTAATCTAATCTAATCTTATCTAACCAGAAGCAGTAACAAGAATACCCAATATGAGCGTTACGTAATTTTTCCATATAGAGTCATCGACGTACAGACTCTGTATGCTTAATATTTTGATAAGCTTAGCAACTGCTTAGAGTTTAAATGTGTTGATTGCTGAATCAGTTTAAAAGTTCTTCTAGCTTCCGATTATAGTCAGTAGTCTTCATAACAACAGTAATACTGCCTTTGTCCGCAGCTTTTAAGGGTAATGTCCACACTGAGTTTAGGTTTCGAGTGCTGAAAGTTTTTGGATTTTTGCTGCTTCAATCCAGATTTATTCACACCCAATTGGCAGAGTCCTGATAGCTGGTTGCTATTTTCTCACTCGAAATATGCATTGCCATGAACTTTTAGCATCTTAGGTAAGGAAGAGTTTCTGTACATTTGCAAAGATTTTGTCTTTTAAATAAACAAAAACATTTCATTTCCAGTGGCTTATCTGTACCACTAACCTAATCGTACATAACAGGACCGTATCAGATGCCTTACAAATTTCTAGACATATTGCATTTCTCCAAAGCATTTGACTAGACATAATCTCTTAACTGATAACGGTATTCTCACTTAACTAATAAAAAGATGTCAGAAACGACTGTTAGATTTAAGGGCTATTTTTCATTTGCGGTTGTGGTAGAGTGGTCATCTTACACCTATATTCAATATTTTTACGAATAGTATTGGTTGACATAGGTAAATACTATAAGCTAATAATTTAAAGAATTATAAATCCATTATTATAGCTAATTCTAGCAGTGAGGATCAGGGGGACATCAGTAGTGCATTTATCATTAAAAACTCAATTTCACTCATCATATCCAGAGTTTCTGTGAAAAATATTTGAGCTTCACAAGGGGCTTAAATATATCGAAAATTAAAATCCTGTATGCTTTTTTGTACAGGTACTTTCATTGTATTTTATTGAACGTAAGAAAGTTCGAAAGATATATAGCATTTAAGGTAAAACTCAGTAGATTACAATGACTTACTGAGGTTACTAAATCCTTAAAGAAGCGCTAGATAATTCTGAAAATATGTTTATCTACAAGCTAATTCATGATATTTTAAAGATCTGTGTGTTTTGTTATATTAATATGGTTATTATTTTAATACAACTTACGTAACTTCATCAACGCAATCCAATCTAACATGGAGTGTAAATCATGTCACTATAAAGCTGCATTCTCTTTCTGGTTTATGATAATTTAGGGGTAATGTAAAACAAGATAACATTTTTTTACACCAATTTTAGCTGGCAGTATTGCGAAAAAGACATGTTGATTGGCGAGAAAAACCCAAAGCAAGTGTTATTAAGTACTGGAAATTATTGTTAAAAGTTATACAATATGGAATTTATTAGCATAAAATAAGAAATTACAAAAAACTTAACTTTAATCATGTAAACGCTGAAGGACTATAACATCTGGTGAATATCAGCATAAAGAAAGATATGTAATATATATGTGATATTTCTTTTATTATTATTGTTATTGTAAATAAACTGTACAAATGTTAAATTTATTAACAGAATTTTTTTAACCTTTAAAAAATGAATGTATTACTAGTTATTTGAAACGAATAAACAAAAATGAAATAGTGGTTTTTTAGGTCAGGGTTAATTTATGAGTAATTAATAAGTAGTTATAACTTGAAGTCATTGCAAGTCAATGCCTTACAATGGCCTACAAAAAATACCCAATTGCTAAGATTGAATAAGAATTGCTTCAACTACATCGTCAATATTAGGATATTAAGGAATATCTAATCAGAAATGTCAATAATACACAATATAGTGTGTAATATGAAAGATGCAATAGAATTTTTGATAGATTTTTCTTATTAGTATAAATGTATTAGTTATACGTAAAAGGTGAATGTATTGTCAGATAGGAGCACACTGTATTGATAGTTACAAGCTGAATCAATAAATCGGATAGTTTTAGTTAAAGGTGTTTTAGTAATAATACTGTAAATATTTTTTTGATAATAGCATAACATTGGAGATTTTATTCCCACTAGTAAAAGGCGATAATTATGAACTGATCAGCCATACAGGGTGTCCGACTTGATATGGATATAAGCCAATATCTTGATTGTTTCTTCCTTTTCATTTTTAGTAGGATGCTGTATGGCTCTAAGGCACACATTTTGCCCAGAGTTACAGATACGATACCTCATAGGCGTACCTTTTAATGGAGTTTCATATTTTTCGATTCAAGAACTACCTTTAGTTCCAAGAATAGTCCATATTTTCTCAAAGAACCTGGCTTACATTAAATAGTAACGAAACAAACTCTAAGTCACAGGTCTCCATTTTTTTTGTTGATGAGAGTTTGTTTCATTACTATTTAAACTACCTTTAGGGCACTATTTTCATATCTGTTATAAAATGAAAAAATATAAAACAAAACATGTGTATGTTTAAAAAACAAAACAAAAAATAAACGTATAAGAAAACACAAAAAAAACATCATTTGTTCTTCAGATAACCATTGAGAAATACAGTCGTCAATTTTATTTGCGCTTCCAATCCCTTATTGTAGTGCTGCACCTTAAAATAATATTAAAAAAAAAGTTATCAATTAAATAACTGATTACTACTAAAATGAGTAAGTATGCTCTTACCATTAATTGGGCTAGATCGTAGTAGATCGTACCTATCACTGAGTGAACAATAAAACTAAATTTAAATTTAATAAGAAATTGTTATTGTAAGCACTAAGCCGAAAACTTTAATAAATCCAAAATTCACAGGAGTATAAATTTTTATTACAAAGCACAAAATACAAAATTATAGTCTAAGTTACAAAGCCTACAAATGGACAACCGATGCCAAATTCGCCGGCAGCCAAACCTGCTGAAAGAAGGTCGTTAAACACTATCAACAGTGTCAACTTTGCTCCCTTATGTTGCCAATACGAACTCAATAAATATACCTGAACTGCTAATGCATATGGCCACGATACTCAAAAATGCTCAGTGCCTGGTGGCCGCAATTTTTATAGTGGTTGTGTCCTTTTGATGTTGGTCACTCTGAACATTTTTAGTGTTGCCAACAAAAAATATATTAAATAATGGTAATGAAGTAGACGACGCTGACGTTTGACGTGTGAGTATAGGGGATTGCTTAGTTTTTGGCGATTTGTAAACGACATCATCTGCAACAGGCGATACAGCTTCCTCCTTATTTAATACATGGATAATGTCTCACCATTCTTATTTAAACGTCTTTGGTTCACTGTTTCCCAAAACCGAATTATTGTGAATTGTCTGTCTGTGTTTATGATAGAATATATAGATAGTTGTTTATTTTTACTATATAAATCCTTGCTAATGAGAAACCCTTATAAAATCATCTATATTTTGATTTTTATAGATGGTTGTACCTATTAATGTGGAAACACAGTACATAGAAGGAAAGTAAAAGTCGTAATAGTAAAAGTAGAAAGCAAATCAAAGTGTTTTTAACTGAATTTGTTAAATAAATACAAGCAAAAATTTAAATGAAGATCATTTTCATGGTATTAGGATTTATAACATATAAGTTTAAGTTTAGATTTATAAGATTCAAGATTATCTGAATAATAAAACAAATATTCTAAAGTGCATGCATCTATCCCAAGTTAATTGAAACTTTGTTTCATTTTAGGTGAGGATTACTTTGTTTTATAAATTTTAACCAAATTCTTAAAGATGTATAAGAAAAATCACAGATCTAACGCAACTATCTTAAATTCTTAACTAAATGTAGGTAAGTTTCTTTTGCCTTTGTAAACATAACCTCTCACAAACTTTAATTGTTTTGTTTCCCTACAATTGGCACAACTGAAATTTGTCAGAGTGACCAACATCGAAAGGACACAATCACGCAACATGTATGTATTTATTAGGTTCGTGGTTGCCAAATACTTTTTTTTGACAGCCAGTGAGGACAACAAAAACAGTGGGTTGCTATTGCGACCCATAATACTAAATAAATACGCATTATTTTGGCAAATACTCTATTATCTATAGTTTTTACGCATTTTAAAAATCCTATACTTAATTACATTTCTACCAGATCAACATTTAAATTAACTTAATTTATAGGGTAAGTTAGTCTTTTGGAAAGAAGGCACCTCGAAGGAAAGATTTGACTCAAGCTATTGTCTAATTTATACTGAATTTGTTGCCTTTTTCCATCAAAACAAACAAGCATGCAAATGGTGTTTTTCTGTATACCCTACTCAAATTCGAAATATTGAAAGTAAAAATTAGTAGTATTTAAAAATAGGTATTTTTGAAAATAAAATCTTCCCTGGCCTATACTTTGTCTATTAACAAAAATTTTTTTTTTTTTTTTAAATTCTTGTATAATTCATAGGGACAAGTTTTTAATTCATAGGTTCAAGTATTTATATGTACATTTATACTAACTATGTATCCAAACGATAGTAGTTAGTAAATACGGTAATTTTATAACAATGGACGTATGGACATAAAAATTACGTACGCAAGACGTATGATGCTGTTTGCGTATCTTCGACATGAAGGAGCCTACAGTTTCATCAATACAAGGCATTTGACAAGACGTGGCATCATGGGCTGGTACTCAAACTACAACTGTGAAGTTCACCCGATATGACAGACCGGTTCAACAGATATGACTGGTTCACTCCTTCTTGCAGATGTTTTACAAGGTTAACCATGCAAGTCTGACCTACCCACAACGAAGTTTACCAAAATCTAGCAATTTGCTAACGATACACCTATTACAACATCGGCTATAAAGAAAAGCTGTCTGAGTCCATGCATTCAACGCCACCTCGACCAGCTAATTGCATCAATGGACTAATGGAAACCACACGTCAATTCACGTAGTCAAGCAATTATGGACCAACACCTCACCTGGGCACAACACGCTAAACACTAAGCAGCGAAGACAAGGGCACAAATTCGCAAACTTTGGGTGCTTCTACACTTTAACAACAGTAGAGTTCACTCAGGACCAGGCTCAGTATTTACAAGGTATATGTGAAGCCAATCCTTACCTATGCTACTTTCTGAAGCACAAATCGTTGTGAATTTAATGAAAAATTCATAAATACGGAAAGTTGGATATGGTCTCCAACTTTCCATATTTCTGAATTTTATATGTTAGGGTAATCGATATAAAATGTCTTTAATGCCAAAATATAATTGAAGTCTCTACAACATCTCTTTGTAGTACCCAGGTGCCTCTATGCCTTTATTTTAGGACCTCTATTTTAGTGATTTTACAAATACACAAAATAGTATAACTTAGATCTGAATGGTGCGATCTTATATATATCTCAATTCTCTGCGAGTCTTCACTACTGATATACTGGAGCCAGAGCATCATATTTTAGCATATGATCAAATAGTGATTTACATATGTACCTATATATCTTTTGATTTGGAACCCTCTTGGACATGCACTGTTGAGTGCAAAAATTCCTTTACTAACCCTAAGCAAAAACATAATTCTGCAAGCTATGGTAAAAGCAACTAACTAAGTTAGTCATAACTTTATGCCTGTAATGTATATCTATATCTAAAGAGGCTATCTAGCAGATTCATTTCATTTCATGACTTCGATGCGTTGCATCATTTCAGCCAAGCCGATTACCCGATTGGTTGGAAAATCTATTATGTCCATTTTGCGAATCTATCTTTCAAAAGCATGTCTGGGTTTACCAATGAAAAGTATCTAATCTCATCCTTGTTTGTTAACCTTTGGTGGTTATAAGCCAATAGTAAATAATAGAAAATTACTATTTAGCATTCAGCCATTTATTTCAAAACTTTAGTGTAGATTGATAGAAGCTTTTGAAGAAGTTCAATTGTTACTCTACTTGAATACATATTTAGATTAAAAATATTTAGAAAAGAACAAATTTTGATTGCATATTAATACCTGGAAGCTTAATGAAATACAACATTTTCATCAACCTATAAATGACAAAATGCAAATAAACAAATTAAACTTAGACCAAAGGCAAACATAGACCAGTGTGTAATTCGCTACGAAGAGAACCGGTAGTTATAGTTAGCTTATTATGAGAAAATATTACCTAATCAATCAATAATCGCAACTGCATTAAACGTTCCTACTGCTGAGAAAGTCCTATACTCCTTTCACATTTTGCAGATAACCACTTATAACTTTGAAAAAGGAAGTTTAATCCAGGTATCTATCTGTTTCGGATGTTGGCAATTATAAGTTTTTTTGTAACACTTCGGAACAGTTCCACTGAGCTTTTCCCAAACCAAGTCCGTAGTTTCCGCAACCATGATATTTTTCTTCTTCCAGGCCCTCTTTTACCCAATACCTCTCGTATTATGGTTTGCAGTAGGGAGTATCGATTTTTATTTCTCATAACATGCCCCAGGTATTCTAGATTTCTTTTTTTTTATTGGCGTACCTTACTTTTAGATCTTCTCCATTTTTCTTAGCACTTCTCGGTTTATAATGTGAGCTGTCCATGGTATTCTAAGCACTCTCCTATACAGTCACATCCCAAATGTTTCCAGATTCTTAGTGGTGGCTTCTGTGAATGTCCAGAATTCTACGCCATATAATGAAACAGAAAAAACATATCATCTTAAGTATCTTCGGCCGAAGTTCGTTCAAGTCCTTTTGTTTCAAGACTTTTTTATGTTGTGACTTTTGAAGATGGCACTCATTTTTGTCCTTGCTTTTCCTATATGACTTTTTATTTCTTGTGCATTGTCCCATTGTTCATTTATAATGGTTCCAAGGTAGCAATATTGTTGAACACGTTCAATTCGAGTTCCGTCGACATATAGGTGACCTCTATTTATATCTCTTTTGCTGATGATCATTTCTTTCGTTTTCTCTTTCATTTGTTTCTTTGCTTTGTTACGTTGATATTATTAAGACCATAATGTTGACTGTATTGCGCGATATGGTCTATTAACCTTTGCAGTACTTTCAAGCTATCTGCCATCACCATAAATCGTCGGCGTATAATATATAACGCATTCCAAAGATAAGAGGGGGGAGGACAATTAAGAGCAGCACTGTATATATAAATAATAAAAATAAAATTATTGGGATACTACTTATTTTCTGATGCATGTTAGTGAATGGATATTTCTGCACTCAAGAAAGAAATTGGCCAACCATGTATATGCATTATCGCTCTTAGTACAGATTAAATAGTAATGAAATAAAGATAGGTTTCGGGATGCTCCGTAACTCGAGAAGTAGAAAAAATAACGGTGGTACTTCAAGCCTTTCCTCCGACAAGTTCAAAATTATATTGACTCGTTGTAAGATTCTATAGGCCAATTTATTTTTCTTTTGGGTAGATGCTTTATTTTTCCTTTAAACATATCGGTTATTAAGATCTGTTCGTCATTCTTTATGTATTTCTTTTCCTTTGGTTGCGATAATTATTAAACGAATACTTTTATTTATCAATATTTAACACTCAAAAAGTAAATCATGGTCTAACATTTCATGATATTTTTAGAACAACCTTCCTACTCATCTGCAACTATATTATTGTGGTGACAGTGTTCGTACTCTTCTGGACAATACAGGAGATTAGTATCTTGCAGTGTTGGTTAGTAGGCAATTGGACGATATTTTATAAGATCTTGTCTTTAGGCAGAAGACATGTTGATCTCTTGTAAGAAAACAAAGCATAAGTGGTGCATCTAGTCTCATCTATATTATCAAGAGACATTGTTAATTTATCAAGAGTGTTTTTTAACCACGGTTTCTTTAACGAAAATTTGTGTAGGCCATTAAGTCCTGTAGATTTTAAATGGTATACCTACCTGCTACCTAATTTTTCCTCATTAATCGAATTTGTATGTTGATTATGACTGTTTCTAATTGTTCTTTACAAACTGCTAAATTACTTTTTTACAAGGGTATATACTATTTTCTGTAGCTGTTAGTGATCTGGAATTAAGAATGTCGTAAATAGCGTGGTACCTGCAACAAATTGTAATTGAATTCAAAATAGCTAATGCTGTTTCAAGTAACTGCTCATTTAATATATCAACGTGTATCAAGTATATCACGAGGGTATGAACGTAACCAACCTGATTGAAGGTATTCACTATAGCATTCTAATAATGAGAGTGTGATTTGGGCAATGATTTTACTCTTTGAGCATTAGAGTATAAGTTTTTTGGCTTTAATACCTTTTTATAGTTTTCGGGTCTATAAGACAACATAAATTAAACTTGTGAGTTCTGAATAATTCTATTGAATAAAACCAAAATGCCTTAGAGACAACACGTTTTATTATATTAAAATCAATATATCAGTTTAGAATTCTTAAATCGACGACCACAAAGCTTCGATATTCTTTCCTCACGATGTTTTTGGTCCAGGATTACAGGTCCAATCGCACTAAAAAAAATGTTTTTAAGACGTTTTTACGCATTTTGTTTCAGTGTATAACAACTGGGATTCTTGATCCCACAGTAAATAGTAAAAAAAAATTGAAGTAGACGAAAGGAAATATTCTGATAAATCAGACTCTTCCTTAACAAGCTCGGACAGAGAATGAAATAGGATCGGGTATTTTGAGGAATCTCGATTATACCTGTGGGCTCATGATGGGCAGAAGAGTCAGGCAAGTAGGTGATGCATTTTTTGTAACTCAGTATATATGTTATTAGAGAAAAGATAAATAACATAAATAACACCAGCCCAGTTAAAAGAATCTGAACGACTTTAGATGATTAGATAAGAGAAGAAGAGTCCCAGTTGTCTAATTTTTTTTACTGGTTAATATGCAAACCCCATACATATTTAAATAATGAAAACCGTTTCAAGGAAGTTTAATCACAATAATATAATGCAAAAAATTGGAACATACTATATTATATGAGTATACTCACGTTGGGTGGATTATAGTCAGGCAATGGAATCTCCACGCCTCCACATGGCGGACACACGCGCCTTAGCACATATTTTATTTCTCCCATCATAGCTGGATAAGGATATGGTATCTGGTAGCATGGAGAAGCCATAGCAGGAGCGCAAGGGCAGAAAGGAGGTGGCGGTGGATCCCAGTTTGGCATTTTGATTGCTAATTTACACAAAAAATTTTGAAATAACTTCAAAAATACCGTTAATATCTATCAAAGTACCAGTAGCTGGTACATTGTTGTATTGTCATTAGTATCCAAAGCAATATTAATTGAAAAATAAACGTCAAAAAAACATAAAAATTATCTCCTCTTTCGGCCCAAAAATCTTCAAAATTATTAGTGAAAATTCAAAAGTTATACTAAAAGGACAGGAATGGCGGACTGTTGTCGTCCACTAACAGGAGTAGCATGCGTACCGTGCACCCCACCACCTGCTGTTACAATTGCACCCTTGGCCCAACCGTGCGCTCCTAGTATTCTCTATTACGTCCCAATGGTGGCTCCAAAACCTTGCCCATGTCCGTGTCCGTACCCCTGTTGTCCGCCTCCTTGTTGCGGTCCCCCATGCCCGCCATGTTAGCAGAAAAATTAAAATTCTAATATTATGTAACGTCCTCGTAAGTTCTTAAGTGCAATAAACGTAATTCGAGACTTTAAATATATTATTTAGTCGTTAATATTTTTAATTATTTCATAATATATTGGTATAACCTAAGGCGAAAAACGTCGATCTATGCGCTCTGCAATAAAGTGCTAGTTTTGATCGCATTTCTGCATCAAGAGTATTGAAATTTTCACTGAAACGTATTTGAGTACTGTCACTAGTGATCTGTTTTCACTTTATTTGTAGTATAAGAATTTAAAAAAATAGTCAATGTGATTTTGTGTGTACTGCTGCAAATTTATAAAAAAATTAATGAGTGGTATTCATAAAGACTAGCTTATACTTAGGGTAAGTCTGGGATAGTTGGCTCACTTTTTTAAAAAATGACATAAAATGAAAACCCAAAAGTTAATCAAACCAAAGAAAAGAGATTTAACATAAGCATTTATTTCAGTTAACGTCAAAAGTAACATTTAAAGAAAAACTAAAAAATCTAGCTCTACAAACAGTTTTAAAAAAATAAGCTGAATGGGCCAACTCTCCCAGGTGCTATGGGTTAGTTGGCTCACCCATACTGGGTGAGACGGCCCATTGACAAAACTTAATTTAACATCGCTTTTTTGATA
The DNA here is from genome assembly GCF_022605725.1 of Anthonomus grandis grandis. NCBI lineage: Eukaryota > Metazoa > Arthropoda > Insecta > Coleoptera > Curculionidae > Anthonomus > Anthonomus grandis. The sequence continues at coordinate 8,327,914 of NC_065562.1, forward strand.
AAATTTTTCCACATAGGTCACAGAGATTCAAATATTTAGAGCAGCTTTCATGGAACCACCTTGTGGAGTGAATACATTGAATCCAGTCATCAGTTTTAGTTGTGAGTTTGTATATCTCGCCACATCTTCTTGTGAGCAATCCTCAGATTCGGAAACATAGTCGTCTGATGTGTCAGTATCTGTGGATGAGTCGTCTTTATTTAATTTAAGTTTTTTCGCTCTTGGTTTTTGTGTGGTTAGGTTTAATTTATACATGAATCAATTGACCCATCATCATTATTTTTTTGTTTTTGCTTGTTTATAATCGTTGTTTTTGAATAATTTCCGGAGATGTTAGGACGCAAGCTACCTGTTTTGCTCTTTTTCGTGCATTTTCAATATTAGCTGATGTGCTTGGAACAGGCGAAAATTTGTTTAACAGTGTTCCGGGTGCGTCCTGATTTTGATCTTCATCACGTTCCGATGGTATGTTATTCAAGCCTGACGTTGACGTGGATGGTATTGCTTGTTCTTGTTTTGGCATTTGATTTTCATCATTATTAACTCTATTTGCATCATTATTAACTGTTGCCGTATTATCTAAAAATGATTTTTTTTTATAAATAAATAAAAATACGTTTGATAGAGGGACTTACCCAAATTTATCATTTCCTCTTCAGATCCCAAATATGCGTAATCTGGTATAGCTGAAGGATTAAAGGGACAAACACCTGTTGACCTAAAAGCAGATACAGCATGCTCAACTTTTGCAGCTTTTGACCACGCCTTAGATAGCAGCTGGCCAAATTGTAACCGGTCAATTTTCCTAGTTGGATTTGTTCTAATAAATGTGTTGCAAGCATTATTAAAAAACTGAAACTTCCTGAAAAAACTGGTACAGGTTGGATGCAGGGTCCAGCTCGTCTGGATACCTGGCCATGCAGGCCATGCAGGTAATGAACAAGCGGACTCTCTTGCCAGACTGGGATCCGCGAATGTGCCGATGGGGCCGGAACCTATAGTTGGTATCGCCAAATGCGTTGCGGTCGCATCAATGAAGGGTCTGCTGGACAAGTGGACCCACCGAAGATGAACTGAGTCCCCTGGTATGAGACAGGCCAAAGCGCACATAGGTGGGCCCTCTGCCTTTCTCACCAAAAATCTACTACGCCTAAAAAGACGCGAAATTCGGCTAGTGACAGGTCTTTTAACCGGTCACTGGCACTTAAGAAGCCATCTCCATACTATCGGTATTGCGGACAACCCGGAATGCCGATGGTGCTGTGAGGAGGATGAAACCGTTGACCATGTAGTCGGGGAGTGCCCAGCACTCACGCGCGCCAGGTTCAAATACTTGGGTAACACTTTCAGTGTACCGAGCGACTTTAAGTCCTTCAGACCAGAGAGCCTTATAGGTTTCTCTAAGGGCGTTGGGCTCTGGTAAACCCCGGTGGGGCATGACAGGTCCATCAGGAGACCTATATGCACAACTGCCTTGGCAGCCCACTGTTTCGTCAATTCAAGCATTATTAAAGAAAGCCTTAAGGCTCTTAAAAAAACATCTATCTAAAGGTTGGAGAAACTGTGTAGTATGACTAGGCAGGCAAAGAGGAATAACACCATGTTCATCAGCGTATTCAAGCATCTCTGATGAGCTGCAATGGCTAGCATGCCCATCCAGTAGAACTTTTCCTTGCGGTTTACGTGGTATAAATTGATTTTTTAGCCAAGCAAACATTATATCAGTGTTAATGTAAGCTGATTTTTCATTCATATAAACAGTGGAGCCAGGGGGCATTCCATCTTAATTTTTTTCTCATTTTCGATACCAAGAACACAAGGTGGACCAAGAGCTCGTTTCTGAAAATCATTGTTTTTGAAGCGCCTGCGAAATGTTGGTGGTGGAATGTTGTTAAAATTACGGCATGCCTCTCTGATACCCATAACACCATTTCTGACAGCTTCTGCAGCATTGACTAAATCTTCAGTCCAGTTTCCTCTTTGCACTGAACTTGTATACTTAAATGCCAATTTTAGACATAGATTTTTGTAAGGATTAAACAAAAAAATTATTTTTTTTTCCGGGATAGATGGCCCATGGGCCAACTAACCCATTTAGTAGTTGGGCCATCTATCCCAAAAGTCAGGGTGTGAGATGACCCACTAAATATTTCCTAAGATTTATTAAATTTTAGAGGTACGGGTGCATTAACAAATCCTCAAAAATGTACAAACCCAAAAGGAGTAACAAAAACTTGAAAAAAAAACAAAATTTTTTAAAAAAAAACTATACATTACTTTTAAGGTTAAATATTTTTAATGCTTGTAAAATATTTTTATTACCTTAAAGTGTAGAAAAAAACCGCAAACCTGGATCACGACATATACAGCACGTTGAATAGGATGTGTCTAAAGCTACAGTGCCGTAAATCAAATATATTTAGGAAATATTAGAAAGAGCCATCTCACCTGGCGGGCCATCTCTCCCGGAATTACCCTATAGCACTATTTTTAGAAGTACAGTGAAATTCCTCTTAGCGGACAGCTCTCAATACTGGACATGTCCTATTAATGGACAGTATTTTTTGTCACGAGATTTTAAAGAACAATTTCCTATAAAATAAATTCTCATTAGCGGACGCTCTGTCGGACGGACAAGGACAAAAATGTTCAACCCCAAAACGCGCAAAATTCCCCAACAACGGACACGGATCTTCGAAAGCGGACAAAAATGACCGTTACGGTACTCCAGGAAAAAAATCACGCCACTTTAGTATCCACGTATGTATTGTTTTAGTACCGTCTTGTAATTGAAGCAGGTGACATGGCGCCCGTTAGAAACTTTTTAACGCTGAGGCAAAAAATGGAGGTTGTAAATATTGCAGAACAGGAAAGTTTAAATGTCCGTAAACTGGGAGAAAGGTATGGGTGTAGGATTTTAATTTTTGTATTTTGTGATCACAATGTACATATTATTCTAGGTTTAATATAAGTAAAAGTCAAGCGGCGGAGATTGTAAAAAATGAAGAAATTATTCGAAGACAATGGCAATCGGGAGAAAATTTAGATCAGAAATCAGCAAAATTGAAAGGTGAAGCTGCCCAAATAGACCGAGTTTGTTTTGAGTGGTTTGCCCGCGCAAGAAATCAAAAAATTCCCATCTCAGGGCCCCTAATAAAAACGAAGGCGAAAGAAGTAGCAATTGAATTGGGGCATCGCAATTTCAGCGCATCTGATGGTTGGCTGAATAAGTGGAGAAGAAGGTATAATATAAGCTTTAAGTGCATCTCAGGGGAGTCGGCAGATGTAAACCAAGAAGATGTGAATCAGTTCTTAGAGAGGCTACCAGGAATGTTGCTAGGATATAGGCCAGAGGACATCTATAACGCAGATGAGAGCGGTTTATTTTTTAGAGCTTTGCCAGATAAAACTTTAATGTTTAAAGGTGAGAAGTGCACAGGGGACAAAATGTCCAAAGAACGATTAACAATACTATTTTGCGCCAATATGGCTGGTGACAAAGAAAAGCTTTTGGTTATGCGCGCCCACGAGCCTTAAAAAATTTACCACTTAAGAGTTTGCCGGCTACATGGACATCAAATGAAAAAGCTTGGATGACGAGAATTATCATGACAGACTGGCTTTTGGATATCGATAAAAGAATGGGTTGTCAAAAACAAAAAATTTTACTTTTTCTTGATAATGCCGGTTCACACCCAAAAGAACTTAACTTTAAAAATATTAAAATACTTTTTTTACCTCCCAACACAACTTCTGTATGTCAAACCATGGACCAAGGTATAATACAAAATTTTAAATTATTTTATAAAAGCCAGATTTTAAAGCACATCTTATCAAAAACGGATGATGTATCGTCTGCTTCAGATTTATCAAAATCGATTAACATTTTGGAGGCATTATATTTTATTAAGAACGCCTGGAATAAGGTTACCCCACGCACTATACAAAATTGTTTTGTCAAAGCTGGTTTCCAAAAATCACCTCAAGGAGATACTCGAGCAGAAGACTGCGATCCAGAAGATGACTTACCTTTGGCAACTTTAGCGGAATTCTGGAAAAACTGTCAGGAAGTTGGCCAAATTTCTAAGGCATTACATAATGACTTTATTATATTGGACCTAGAACTTCATACGGAGGAAACATTTGAAGGAGGTCTAGAAACCATTGCTGATGAGGTACAAAATACAATTTTGCTGGAAAGTGATAGTGAAGAAAAGGAAGAAGAGGAAGAAAGGGAAGAAGCTTTGAGTACTGTGAATTCTTATGCCAATGCATTAAAATGTGTTGATGATCTAAAAAAATTTACAAAAAATGATTTTGTCGCTTTTGAACACCTTAAAAATATCGAATCGCATTTTCAAACCTGCCTTTTTCAGGAAAAAATGAAAAAGAAGTAGCAGGCAAAAATATCTGACTTTTTTAAGGTATAAGATCTGAAATTTGCAACAAATTTTTAGGGATTTTAAATTTCAGTTTTCTTTTTCTGGTATTTAAGGTAGCAATGTACCTATGTTTGTTTATACTTTTAATTTTCATCAATACATGTTAGTTAACAAAAATTATGTTATAAATAAAACATATGTTAGTTAATAAAAATTATGTAAATACATTTACATATTTAGGTTTTCTTATTAGCGGACACTTCCTATTAGCGGACAATAAACTTGGTACCGTCAATGTCCGCTAATGGGAGATTTCACTGTATATGCTTGTATCAATAAAATTTAAGAAGATGCTAATGCTGCTTGTGTTAGTTGATAAGGAAAAGCATCTCCTAATGGTTACTTAAATTAAAGTATGAGCATATGCTATGAAAAAAGTATTAATAACAGTTAGTAGATACTTTTAAAAATAAGTATCTCCTGATAAAATTGTAAGTCGGGTCGTGTTCCTTTTAATTTTATTATAAATTTAGTCGTATTAGAATATTAAAAGATTATAATCGGTATACCACAACTTTGTTTGAGTTTAACATGTGCTCAGGGGTAAGAAGGTGTTTTGTTTACAAAAATGTTTACCAATCCTCTGTTGTCAAATTTACACACATTTTTAAAAGAGGAAATTTTCAGCTATATATTACCACACATAATAATGTTAATTTAACTTATTTGTGTTGGATTTTGGATTTAAAGTAAAAAATATAGAAATATAGAATATATAGAAATAGGTATAACCTATTGGAAGAGCAAAGATAACATCTTTAAACCAAAAAAAAATTATTAACATCTCTATTCCTAAAAACCGCTTTCAAAAAATTTGGAATTGCAACAGCGCAAGCATGAGTTCTTGGGTCATGCGCGAAATGTCATCGTGTCAAACGGCTTTGTTTACATTCCATTTTTGTAGAGTTCTGTCTTTTTTCTTTCCTTTTTGGTTGAAAAATGTCTCATTTCAGTGTTTTTGTAAACTGTTAAAAACTGATTAAACTGATCTTTTCACAAGTAAATACTGATACTTGCATAACAGCATATCTAGAAAGAACCGTCAACATAAATGTAGAATACGGGATTTCAGAAATAAACCTAAATAAAATTGAATGTGAAGTGTGTGTGAAATGCTAGAATCTTCATATTTTCAAATTCAAATATTTTTTTTAAACAAGAATAAAGACATTAGGTAGATTAGTTTTTTTAAAGAAGTCGGAACCTTGTATATACAATGTGATGTAATATAAAATAAAAATGATGTAAAAGTGATTTACGTTTGAAATTGAAAATTTAATTTGTTAAACAGTGGGCTGCCAGAGGCAGTTGTGCATATAGATCTGGACCTGATGGACCCGTCATGCCCCACCGGGGATTAGTAGAGCCCAATGGCCATAGAAAAATCGATAAGGCTGTCTGGTCCGAAGGACTTACCTATAGTCGCTCGGTGCAGTGAAGGTGTTACCCAAGACTTTGTTTCAGCTAATGTCTGGGCGTCTCACAAAACTTTGAACAATTCTAATAATCGTTTGGTTATTGAAGTACTAGTAGCCTTATATTTTACCAGTAGCCCATGACGTTAATTTACGTCAAATCGAGTATTCCGTTAGGCGACAGGACGCGGGCTGTCGATCGAAAAAAACCCTGGCAGTCAACGTGTTGAAAAACCTGTCACTAGCTTTTTGGTGAGACAGGCAGAGAGCCCACCTATGTGCGCTTTGGCCTGTCTCATACCAGGGGACTCAATCTTCGATGGGTCTACTTGCCCAGCAGACCCGTCATTGACGCGACCGCTACGCATTTGGCAATACCGATTATTGGTTCCCATCGGCACATTCGCAGATCCCAGTGTGGCAAGGAATTCCGCTTCCTCGTTATCCACATAGCTGAACCCTGCAGCCAACCTGCACCAGTTTTTCCAGCACTTTTATGCACTCTAGTACGAGCTTGGAGCTTACCTTTACGGCCAGAACTTAATGGCAGCTCTGCTGTCCGATCATACTGATACGACTGTATTGCGGTGTCCGCAGCTTAGGATTTCCTGTCCGCATTTCAATACAGCGAATTTTCGACCTGGAAGACAGTGGCGTGCTTCCCCAGCGAGTATGCCCTACTAGTATATGGGATCCCACCTCAAAGCCCTGAGCCAGCTCTGTTATTCATTCTGGAGCCATCTGTGTACCAGATGGTCTCCCTGTTTAGCAATGCTGGCCTGTTGGAATGCTGCCACTCCTCTCTGCCTGCAATGTGTTTAATATATTAAAATTATGCAAAATGTAAAAAATGTGCATCTTAAAACATTAATTATTAGGAAATCTATAATAATTACAAAACATACTAATAATCTACTTAAAAATGCTTTTTATTATTCACTGCCTTTTATACCTTTACTCAAATGAAGTACGTTAAGAACCGCATAAAGAGTTCTTAAACGATAATCTTGCTTATATTTAAAGCTTACTCTACCACGCTTACCACGTTCTGCAACAGGCACTAAATAATCCCTGATGGTCAATTAGGTTTTAGAACCACACCATCCATCCAACACTCCACCACCCATCAAACGACCCGGCTTGCTTTCCACATTCTCTCCGGAGCAAACCGTGAATTGCACACCGGGGCTGTTTATCTGGACATAAGTAAAGCCTTCGACAAAATATGGCACGACGGTTTATTGCATAAACTAGTCGATGCCCCGTTTTCCCGAGTGTCTTGTAAAGCTTGTCCGCTTCTTTTTTGCATTTTGTTTGTGCTAACGGTTTTGTTTCTACTCCCCACCCAATAAGAGCAGGTGTTCCCCAAGGTTTCCTCTTGTTTAATATTTTTATGCGTGATCTACCCCCGTCCCAACATAACACAATACCCCAATACGCCGATGACACCGCAATCCTCACCACCTCTCCTAACAAAGAGCACATGAAAATTAGGATTCAAATACACCTCAATTCACTCCACCCCTGGATGGATCGCTGGAGATTGGAGGTCAACCCCAGGAAGACCCAGCTGGTGTTCTTTTCCAAAAGGACACAAGGCCGGCGGCCATTTCCTGATTCAGAAGAGGAAATAATTTCATCGTAGTGGTAATGGACTTCAGCAAATGGGTTGAGGCATAGCCTCTTCCAAAGCAGGAAACCTTTACTATCGCCGACGCTATATTGAAGGAATCGATTTACCTATCCTGTGGAGCTATATTCGAGCTAAGAGAGATATTTTTAATCCACATTGTTCCAGAACATCTGTAAGATGCTTGGTATCAAGGAAACTACTACATTACATGCGCAGTCAAATGAAACCAATGAGAGTTTCAGTTTTTTCCGCACCACTATCTCACATTTTCATGTAAGGAAGTCTTAGCGTGAGTCACTGCATAATGTGCTCATAGATCTTGCCTGTATACCTACCCTAAATCCATTGACAGATGACACATGACACTTCACTTGTTTCCCTTATAGGCAACCGATCCCACATCATTTAAAAGCAAAATAAAAATCAAATAAAAACAAACTCCAAACATAAACATGGCGTCTTTAACATCTGAAGACGAGAGTTCCGATGATGGTTATTCAATATCCTCTTCAAATTCGACCGATTATACAACATTCGGTCAAAATAGCGATAATTGGAGTTTTTCTTCGACAGAACAAAATGATATTTTCACTGGTGCAAAAAGACGAAATTTGGTTTTAAACATCCGGAGCCGACAGGTAGGTTATGACCTCTAAGCTTCCGTTTCCCTTTAAAGATATTGGATATATCTTTACTTCAGCTATATGGTCGTTTTACCAAACACTCAAGAGCCAGAGATGAAAGAATATTCAATAATATTCACCACCGCTGCCGAAAATCACTAAGTGCTTTGCTCAGTTCTCACAACTCAAGGTAAGATTTGCTTAATTTTAGCTATTAATTTTAATAATACTGTGTATGATTTGACTGGTTTGAGATTATTGAGTTAAAGATATTTACTAATATGCAGTCAATTCTTGATGCCAAGCTAGAATCTGTATTTAGGGATTTTTTTTTTTAAAACCATATGGCTTTATATATTTTTTTATTTATAATTATTTGTTGATTGATCAAGTTCTTTTACATAAATTAAATTTTATTGCATACTTATTATTTATATGTATCCTGATAGTTACTTGATCAATCATCAATAATTCATTAGAGGTTTAAGTGAGTACTAGGAAAAATGAACAGAAATTAAATATTTATTTATTTATCAACCAAATCCATTTATGTTGTAGTTATAAAAACATAATAAGTTACATCCAAATTTAGTAAAAAGTATCACACACAATATCTTTTAATATAAAACAAAATCACAGTAAATAAAGTAAATCATTTAACACAGCCACAAATTACTAATACAACTATAATTGACAAAAGAATAATTTAGAAAATTTGTTTTAGTGTTTGCTTGAAAGTACTAAATTTAGAGTCAAACAAATTTATTTGTCCTAGCAGGCCACTAGCCCTGTGAACCAGCAGATGGTAACACATAAAAAATAAATAAGTTGACAAAAAATTTAAATGTTAGCATATATAAAACATTTAAATATCACAAGCAATAAAGTAGAAATAACTAAAATTGGTCAAAATATGTGTGCTAAATTTTCATCAATACTGTAAAAACCAAATGGAATCATTTGGTTTTTAAAGTTTTGAAATCATTTGGGGTCAAAAAATATTTTTTTGACAACAAATCTTAACTTGCTATAGTTAATAAGTTCTCTCAAGGCTAGTGGCAAGTAGTTAAAAATATTTTTATTGTTGAACAAAAAAGAGTTTTCTCTTAATGTATAGTGAGGGATTGGCAAACCCATTAGGTGAGCATGGTTGGTTGCATGGTTTTTTTCTATTTTATGACAAGTGAGTTATACACCCCTTTACCATGCATATTGTTTACGATGCATTTTGTATATTGCTTACTTATTATTTTTATGCCTTTGTTATATTAGTATTACCATTGCTTTTACAGTTAGTCAGAGTTTAGAGTTGTTGTAACTAAGATCTATGTTAATTTGATTTTTGATATATTTTTGTATTCTAAACTTACATGTTGGCTGTGTAGCCTAATAAATAATTTTTTAAAAACATAAAATCGAAAACACGATTTTTAATTGGCGCAGTCGGTAGGATTGCCAAAAGCTGATATATCGAATATTGGCTTTTCATTCAACGATTGATTGGCAATCGAACGGTCGAGAGTGCTTCGAAAGGACATCGAAATATTCGCTAAGACCACAAGTTAAGTGCGTGCGGTTAACTGAGGACATCGTGACCTTTGTGTGAACTGTTTCGCAAAAATTGGGAGATTGGTACTACATTGACCAGTTTCACGAGGAGTTGGACCTTGGATTGGACTACAATCGCCACCCTAGAGTTCGCTACTTCATAGATGGCTAGAAACGCAGTCATAATATTCATGTAAGTCGATTTTTTGTTTAGTGCAACTGTATTTTGCTAATGTCGATTAATGAATTAAGCAACGCACTTGAAAGCCTTAGAATAGAACCTTCAACTAGCTCTGCCTCCGCTTCTATAATTGAGGAAGCGTTAAATAATAAGTTAACTATTGATTTAGATCAATTGAAAGAAAATCTTTCTAATATTAAAGAAATTGAAAAATTAATTTTTAAAGACTTAGAAAAAGAAACTAGTCATAAAATAAATTCAGAAAATAAAATGGCGCAATTTAAACCAGAATTTTTAAATTGTGTGCCGAATTTTGATGGTAACCCATCAGAGCTGAATAGATATTTGGCAATTTGCAAATCAATTATTGATACGTTTTACGATGCTAACAACCCCGCAAATTTTCAGAATATTTATATTTTAAATAGCTTGATAGGTAAATTAGCGGGAAATGCAAAATTAGTAGTCAATGTTCAAAATGTCTCCACTTGGGACGATCTAAAAAATACCCTATATAGAAATTTCGCTGACCGTAGAGATGAAACTTGCTTAAATAGAGATTTAGTAATGTTAAGACAACAAGGCAATGAGTCTCCGCAGAATTTCTATGATAGAGTATTAGAAATCCTAAATCTTTTGTGCAGTTATGTTGATGCTCATGAAAATGCTCAAGCTGCCCCTATAAAGAGGGATATGTATAAAAAATTAGCCTTAACTACTTTCATATCCGGACTAAGAGAGCCACTTGGCAATACCATACGTTGCATGCGGCCGGTAGATCTAGCCGAAGCCATACAGTTCGTTTTGCAAGAGAACAATACAAAGTATTTTCAAAGTAATTATGTGCATAATACACAAACACAAAACAAACAGAAATTTCAACAAAAACCTAACTACCAGACTCACAGAGACACAAACCCTAACAGACATAATGTAAATAATTATAGTCATAACAATAACAATAGATTTTTCCCAACAGGCCCAGTTGATATAAGACCTAACCCGAATTATAAACAACCCCGTTTGCCAACAAACTCGGAAGTTTTTGGTAGACAACAAAATGTCTTTAAACCAAATCCCAATAGGCAATTCCCCAAGCCTACCCCCATGTCTGTTTGTACTAATAATACAAATCGCCCTTCTACTTCTAACTATAGAAATAATAATTACCAAAATCAACAAAATAGGCCAAAACCTATTGTTGAAGAGATTTACAATACACAACTTAACCCTTCAGGTAATTTGCACCCTCATTCATATAGCGATGAAGATTACTATGAACAAAATTTCCAAAATGACCCACAAAACGAATACTACGAAGAAGAGGAACCGAACGACTATTTTGAAGAGAATTATGAAAATTTTCCAAATGTCGATCAAGTCAACCCTCAAACATAGCCCCACCGATCTTGTCTTTTAATACAAATAGCGTAAGCGAGTTACCGTATGTCACCTTTCCGGAACATAACATCAAAATCTTAATTGATTCTGGATCTACGAAATCATTTATAGATCCCCAACTTGCATTCAAATTTTATCCTAATTGTATAAAAAACGACCCTTTTATTGTAAGTACGGTTTTCCAGAAATCTGCTCATAAATTTAGTGCGCAGATACTCGCGTCAAAAATTTTTAAATTGCCACGCCCGAAAAACTTAAAGTTTCATTTGTTTAAATTCCATAATACTTTTAAAGGACTTTTAGGTCTAGATAACCTAAAATCTTTGGAAGCAAATTTAGATTTCAAGCGAGGATATTTGATTACCCCTCACGCAAAAATTAAACTCCAATATCATCAAACAAAACAGGAACTTAATTGCATAACAATAGCACCCCGTACAGAACAAGTAATTAAAATTCCAACAACAATAAAAAATGGCGAAATAATAATTCCCCATCAAAAAATTCACAATTGCGAAATTCCAGAATGTCTTACAATTGCAAAAAATGGTTCAGCGATTACCACTATTTTAAATAATACGTGTGACCCAGTAGTTCTCGATTTTTCACAACCAATCGAAGTAGAAAAATTTGATAGGAGATTCATGGAAACCATAGATTATAATAATTTTGATGATTCCCCTAAATGCGAACTAAATTTAAACCAAATAAGAACTGACCATTTAAATTCAGAAGAAAAGAATGCAATCTTAAATTTATGTAAGGAATTTTCGGACATTTTCTATCAAGAAAATACGCCTTTGACTTTCACTAACAAAATTAAACATCACATTCGAACAACGGACGAAACACCTGTATATACAAAATCGTATAGGTATCCATTCATCCATAAAACCGAAGTTGAATCCCAAATAAAAAAAATGTTGGACCAAAAAATCATTAGGCCCTCAAATTCCCCTTGGTCTGCACCAATCTGGGTAGTCCCAAAAAAACTTGACGCCTCGAACAAACAGAAATGGCGCGTAGTCGTAGATTTCCGCAAATTAAACGAAAAAACGATTGACGATAAATATCCTTTGCCCAATATTTCCGATTTACTCGATAAATTAGGCAAATGTCAATATTTTACGACATTGGACTTAGCCTCAGGTTTCCATCAGATTGAGATGAGCGAAGAAGACATCCCCAAAACAGCTTTCAGCACTGAAAACGGACATTTCGAATTTACCCGAATGCCATTTGGACTGAAAAATGCTCCGGCAACTTTTCAGAGAATAATGGACTCCATCTTGCGTGGAATTCAAAATGAAAAATGTCTAGTTTACATTGATGACATAATTGTTTTTTCGACTTCACTTCAGGAACACATCGATAGTCTTAAAGCCGTCTTCAAAAGGTTGAGAGAGACTAATTTCAAAATTCAGTTGGATAAAAGCGAATTTTTAAGACGCGAAGTCGCTTACTTAGGACACGTTGTAACCCCCGAAGGTGTGAAACCCAAGCCTGACAAAATAGTAGCCATTAAAAAATTCCCTATTCCACAAACGACGAAACAAATAAAAGGTTTCTTAGGACTCCTAGGCTACTATAGACGATTCATAAATAATTTCGCTAAACTCACAAAACCTATGACGAAATGTTTAAAGAAAGGCGCAAAGATTGAACACAATGACGAGTTCAAAAATTGTTTCGAAACCTGTAAAAATTTGCTGATAAACGAACCCATTTTGCAATACCCTGACTTTTCCAAGCCGTTTAATTTAACCACCGATGCAAACAATGTTGCGTTAGGCGCAGTTTTGTCTCAAGGCCCTATTGGTCAAGATTTACCTATAGCGTATGCTTCTCGTACTCTTAACGATTCTGAGCAAAACTACTCCACCATTGAGAAAGAATGTCTTTGCCTCGTATGGGCAACAAAATATTTTAGACCCTATCTTTTTGGTCGCAAGTTCAACATTATAACCGATCATAAACCCTTGCAATGGCTTTTTTCCCTTAAGGACCCATCCTCTAAACTTTTACGATGGCGAATAAAATTGGAAGAATTTGATTACACTATAATCTATAAAAAGGGTAAATTAAATACCAACGCAGACGCCCTTTCGCGAATCGAAATTCACACAAAAGAAACACCTGAGTTTGTAAATCTTAAAAATTATATGGAAGAGTTTAATAAAAATTTAGGCCAAGAAATGGCTGGAAGTACCAGTCAAAACAACGAAAATAATACCATAAACCTTGACCTAGATCGAGCATCCATTATCGCCCAACCAGACGATGAATCACCAGTCTTGCCACCAGACGATATGACGATTCACACGAACGTCGACCAAGATCCTATAGTCGGTATTCCCATTATAGAATCTGCGGTTAATTATGGAGCTAATCAAATTTTTATAAAAAGTGTTCTGCATTCACCTGCAAAACCTATAATCAAAATACTCTTTAACAAAAAACGTAGGATACTAGTTCAAATTTCGAAAAATAACTTCGAAGAAGATATTTTGAGTTTTATGAAGGAATTAGTAGTCCCAGAAAAACAATACCATCTGTATTTTTCAGACCCTGAGATTTATGAACCCTTTTCAGAAGTGATTAGAACAAATTTTAGATGGCCTTCAATTAAATTCAAACGTTGTTTGATAAAACTAATTGACGTGACCGACAAAAATGACATCAAAGAAATAATTCAAAATTACCACGAAAGTAAAACAAATCATCGCGGTATCGAAGAGACGATAAAAAGATTACGAGAAAAATATTATTGGCCCGATCTTAAAAGTTCTGTACAAACGTACATAAATGAATGTGAAATATGCGCTCGAAGTAAATATGAAAGAAAGCCCGTTAAAATTCCAATGAACGTCACCCCAACAGCAACTAAACCCTTTGAGATTGTACACTTAGACACGTACACACTCGAACAGACAAAGTTTCTCACCATAATAGATAGTTTTTCTAAATATGCTCAAGCATATCCGTTAAAGTCTTTAGCTGCTAGTGAGATAGTAGATAACTTGCTAAACTATTTCTCTCACCACGGTATTCCCCAACAGATTATCGTCGACAACGGAACTGAATTTAAAAATACAATAGTAACTGAACTTTTAACTTTACACAAAGTAAAAGTACATTTTTGCTCACCACATCACCCCCAATCAAACGGTGTAATTGAACGTTTACATTCGACACTATCTGAACATATAAGATTACTCAATAATCAATCATTTTCCACAACACCAGTAAGTCAAAAAATGATTTACGCTATTCTAGCTTATAATCATACGATTCATTCTGTCACTAAATATAAGCCTATTGATGTAATTAAAGGTCATATAACAACTAATGATGTATTTAATATAAAACTGGATCAATTGCTTTTAAGTGACTACGTAAATACACATAAGGAGAAAAGTAAACTTCTGTATTCTCAAATAAATAATAAACTAATTAACCAAAAAGAAAGTCTTGCAGAAAAACTAAATGTAAATAAAGATAGCCCTGAGATTTTCCAAGAAGAACAATTAGTTTACCCCCGAAAAAACGTACGACAGAAACTCGCAAATAAGTTTGATTTTCCCACAAAAATTCTTAGCACTAACCCTGATAAGAAAACAGTCAAAACCTCAAATCAAGAAAAAGTTCATATGTCTAATATTAAACGTCCTTTAAAGACAAAATATAGTTTTGACTAATTCTTGACTTTGTTTCATCCCTTTCAGATTGCTACAAATGGCATTTGCATTTGAAAATAGAATAACAATAGAAAAATTAACTGATAACCCTGGACTTGTACCGATAAAATTAGGACAAGCAAAAATTGAAGAATACACACATACTTTAATACACTACTACGACCTTAACCCAATAATTACAGAAGTAAATAAACTTCATGTTAAAGTGAATAACCTTACGACGACAATAAATAACAATGTTAACCACCATTCGGAAGTTGCTGACTACTTACGAATTTTAACGATAACGCAAGACCAAGTCGAAACGAAAATAAAAGATATTGTGCCTCACCCACGTAGATTAAAACGCGGATTAATTAATGGCATTGGCTCAATATTTAAAAGTATAACTGGTAATTTAGACGCCTCCGATGGAGAACGTTATGAACGACTAATTAAACAGCTACAAGACAATCAAAAAGCCTTAGCATCAAATATTGTTAAAGAAAATTCAATTTCCCTTGGTTTACTGAAGAAGTTTAATTCGACCATTTATCAAATTAATCGTAATGAACAACTTCTAGATGAAAAATTGCATAAGGTTGAGTTAGCAGTACAAGCGTCGAACTTTTTGCAAAGTTCCAATTATATCAAGCATACTGTTAATCAATTAATCAATTTATATGAAATTATCGACTCCATTTTGCAGGACATAGAAAATGCTATGACATTTTCGAAATTAAAAGTTTTACATCCTAGTATAATAAAAACCGAAGATTTGTTTTCTGAATTAAAAACAATTCAAAAACTTGTAGGCGCAAAGCGCATGCCTTTAGAAGTTACTTTAGAGAATACTCTGTTGTACGAACAAATAATTAAATTAGAAAGTTTTATTCTAAACAACAGAATAACATTTCTTTTACGCATTCCAATAACATACCAGAAGGATTTTACTTACTTTCATCTGTACTCAATACCAGTTAAAAAACAGAGCATGTTTAAGGTCATAATACCAAAAAGTAAATTTCTACTCAAAAACGAGTTGCACTTCTCATATCGGACGAATGAATGCCAAGAAATATTTGGAAAACTATACTTCTGTGACAAAATGGACCTGCAAGAAATCAGTAGCAGTAGTCCCTGTGCTGTCCAGCTGTTAGAAGGTCAAGGTCAACCAACCACCTGTCAACAAGTCGAAGTCGAACTGTCTAAACCCATTTTCACCCAGTTGGACTCCTCTAACAAATATGCTGCCATTCTTCCCGAAGAAGCCACCCTTCACTTGGAATGCCAATCTCAAGAAGAATTTGCGGTTCACTGAATTTGCGTTCAACTTCAAGGTTCACTGATCTTCGATGTACCTATTAACTGTCAGATAACAAACAACCAGGAAGTTGTTATCTCAAACTATCAATCAATTGGAACAAATCACCAACCAATTTTGTTCCCTGATTTAAAGTTAACCCCCGTTGTCCTGCCCACGCTTAATTTAACTGCTCATGTCGATGACCTGAAACTGGATGGACTAGACCGATTGAAGAGCCAAATCCTCCACAATCAGCCCAAACCGATAATAGACGAAATGACGCGCTACCCCAGCGTCTGGACCACCCTTTTGTATTTAAGCCTAGTAGTTGCAATTAGCTACTATGTCTACCAGAAGCTGAAGCCTAGATGCATCTCCACCCCAGGTAGAAGCCAACCCGATAGCGACACACCGGTTCAACTTCCTCGACAAACTGTGGAGTTGAATCTTTGAGGGGAGGAGTTATACACCCCTTTACCATGCATATTGTTTACGATGCATTTTGTATATTGCTTACTTATTATTTTTATGCCTTTGTTATATTAGTATTACCATTGCTTTTACAGTTAGTCAGAGTTTAGAGTTGTTGTAACTAAGATCTATGTTAATTTGATTTTTGATATATTTTTGTATTCTAAACTTACATGTTGGCTGTGTAGCCTAATAAATAATTTTTTAAAAACATAAAATCGAAAACACGATTTTTAATTAGTGTAAATACTATTATGTATTTACACTGACATGAATAAATTGAGATTGAAATTGAGAAGTTATAAAAACATTGATAGAAATATATTGGAGTAATATTTTTATGCACTAAGCAGACTGTTTTCATTATAAAAACACTGATACTCAAATCCATTATAAAGAGATATATTATAATAATAAAAGAAGTACAATTTGTGTTGTATGCATTGTTGATCTCTGTTTTGTCCATAAATGTGGGTAATTTAATTTCATATAATTTAATCTAATTTAACTTGAATTGTATATCCTGAAATAGTATTAAATATATTAGTTTTTTTCACTTATTCCTCCTCCTTCATCTTCTGTTCGTCACTTGCCCCTGCCTTTAACATCCACATTGGGGTTTTTTTTTAATTGGAAAAAGTAAATATTGGTGTTCAAATTAAAATATATTATCCAAGATTGCATCGCATATGTCCTTTTTTAAAGGTTTTATGTATTGGTTCTTTTAAAATTGAGAAGAATACCTATTTGCTAGGAAATTAACATTGTATATTTATACATTTTGTATTTTTTTTTCTTTGGCAAATAAATGTTTTTTGAATTTTGAAATCCAATTTAAATTCAAAACTACTTTATTAATCCAGAAAATTTACAAATTTCATAAAGCGTAGAGTATATGAACTTATACATTGAAAAATAAAAATACAAGTACCTAGCTAAAATGTTTAAATACATTTGAGCAATTAAATCCTAAACTTAAAAAATAAACAAAGAAAATAAAAGAGATTATAAAGTAAAATTTCAGACAGTATCTAACCTATTTTCTATAATGCTCTATCAAGTGCTGAACATGGTTTTATTAAAGGTTGCTCTACTAGTACCAACTTGTTATAATAATAATGATATTAAATAAATAATTAAATAATAATAAAAACAAATGGTTTTCTTCCAGGCAGTTGAGCAAGGAAAAACTGCCTGTTTTGTGTATTTTCAAACTATTAGCAGTCCCACATTGTGCTAACTATAACTAAGCTACTGTCCCAAAACTGCCTTATTTTGCTTGTGTTTCCTTAGAGCTTGTTTTTTTGGTAGCAAAAATTGTTATTGGCTTAGTCATTGAACTATGGATTGTTGATTCTCTCATCATGATCTTTCAACTCAGTTAGAGTTGTATCTGTTTGAGCAGTATCTGAGAAAATGTGAGATAATTGCCTTAAAAAACTATGACTAACTGTTGATTTCTAGTCCTTGAAAAATAGGTAAAAATATGGTATTTTTAGTATAGTGAATAGCAGTTATGGAGCCTATGATTCTATGGACTGTACTCTTTTATTGCTAATAAATTCCAGTTAATTCTTTTTTGTTTTTTTTTCATGAAAATCGCTATTTTTATAATGAAAATTATTTCGCTACTGTATATATATTTTGTTTATTTCTTAATTGATAGTGGGTGTCACCAATTTTTTAGTTCGTTTTAGTGTTTATAGATGTAACATGATTTTCTTTTTATGAGCCTGGTTAAGGATTGGACTAAGATGAGCTTATGTTAATCAATGGTCAATAAGGCTTTTTTGTGATGTCTTTGGAATATTTTCAATGGGATATTGTTGAATTAAATTTTATTGTTCTGTAATTTTTTTTATAGATGGAAATTTCATGTGAGTTTTGCATGTGAGGAAAGCAGTTTTATTTTTTGAAGAATAATTTGAGGTCACTCTCATCTGACAATTGTAAGCGCATGTGTTTTTTTATATTTTTAGAAATTTTTAGAATATTTAGAAAGAAAAGTCTCTGGAGGCCGCAATTTTGCCCGGTAGGGGATTTTATCAGACCACCCACTGTATCACAGTCAATTAGTGATATGTCTTGTTGTTTGGGCTTGACTGGTTGAGTTGAAACTTTCATTTGGATTCTTACGACTGCTTCAGCTAGTTTCTCAGATTGTAACAAATTGGTTTAGACTCAATATTTTACCCCTATGGTGGAACCCCTACAAGAGCAGTGGTGAATGATTTTCACCTATAATTTTGATGTCCTCTTAATTAATGACCCATTTACTATTAGAAGTACTTTTGAGTAAGTAAGTGATTTTCAGTTTTATCTTCAATATTGCGGAGGGTTGTTGGGTGGGGTCAGAAATAAAACAGAAACCTGTTTACTTAAATGTCGACGTTTCGCCTTATATTAAGTCATTCTCAGGACACTGAAATGGATTTAAGTGATCACAGCGATGAAACAAAGTAATTTCAAGTACATAAAAAACACTATTAAAACAAATGTTTTTTACGTGTACAAAAATTAAAACAACAGAAAAAAACAAAAATCACGACACAATTAAAATTACATTCAGGTACAATTTGTTAAAAAAAAATTTTAATAAAAAAAATATTAAATTTATTTTTTATACATTACACCTCTTACCTAAGTCTAGGTTTCTTTAGTTATAATTAAAACACATTTATAATAGGACCATAGAATTCTTTTGAACATGGGTTAAATTGAAGGTGTTATTGTGGGCAAACTAGAATCAACAATAAGCTAAGAAACAAATGTTTTTATTCTTCCGAGCATTTATTTATTTAATTTTTATTATTCAATGTTATGTTGGTAAGTTAAGAATTAGTAGACAAGGAAGATGTATGTACCTATACGTTCAAAACCAGAAACTTAATTTTTTAATACACTGAGGTCTAAATTTGGGACTTACACTCTTTGACAAAAATAAAATTTTGTGTTTCAGTTTTATCTTTTCGGTAATAAATTAATTAAATTATAGTAACTTGCACTCAGATCATTGGTGTCTTGTTTTTTGTTAATACTTTCTTTGTACCTTTTTATATTAACCATTTCTAGTAAAATTCTTTTTTTTTGTAATTTGATTCTCTGCTTATGACTTAATATAAGTCGAAACGTCGACATTTAGATAAACACGTTTCTGTTTTATTTCTGACCCCACCCAACAACCCTCCGCAATATTGTAAGTAAGTGACTTCGTTTATGCAGAGGAGTTTTTTTAATGCTTTATAAGTTCAAGTAGTTGCCATAGAATATAGATTTATTGTCTTGAAAACAATGAAATATTGATTTACAGGGTGTAACAAAAATAACGGTACCCTAATGTAACATTCTAGGATTGCATTTTACAAACGTTTAAAAAAAAATGATTTAGCTTTGACTAAAAAGTTCAGTGGTGATCTTGAGGCGAAAATTTCTTAGTTCAGATATGTATTTAATCTTTAGTTTAATTTAAATAACGGTCAAATGGTTTTTCAGCGAGAATTGGCATTTTTTATTCCGGAACCATGAAGGCCGATACAACGTAAATTTTTCACTTAAGTTTGAAAGAAGGTAAGGGTCTTGGAAAATGTGATCCTAAGAAGTTATAAAGAGGTAACTTTACTTCTTGCAGGTAGTTTAAAGATTTTATAAATTTTCCTTGACTATTTTTAATAGTCATAGTTGGTGTGTTTCTTAATCTGGAATAAATAAAATAGTGGTTTTCTTCCAGTTAGTTGAAGCAAACTTCCTATTTTATACCCAAAAACCTAATTTCTATATAAAACTGCCTCTCAAAGCAACCCTTCGACTGCCTGAATAAACATAATTGAAAACTTTTCTAGGCAGTGAAAGTTAGTCAGTTACAAGATTTACTGCCTGGAAAAAATGTCAAGATTTCTGCAAGAAGTTGATCATAAGTTCAACTATTTCTAAAAGGTACTAATTCGTGACGCAAAACTGCCTTTATAATCAATATTTCAATTGTCTAAATGAAAATACTGGAAAATTATTCCAGGGAGTTGAGGCCAGTTTAGGCAGGCAGTTATGACTAGCTACCTAGAAACTGAGAATGAAGAAAATCATTTTTAAAACTATTTCTTTTCTTGTAAATCCAGGTAGTACAGGTTATGCCTGGAAGTAACTATCAATTACTTCCTATAATATTTCTGTTTTCAATTTGTCATAGATGTACCTTTCCAGACCAATCTGTTTTCCAAATTCTCTAAAAATGTTCTTTAATATATGAATATTCAAATATATCTGGATTTGTGAGTTTAAACCGTTAAGACCTATAATTTTTCTAATGATGGTTCTTGTGCACAAAAATGCCTCTAACTAAGGAGATGTTTGAACATGAATTGTAAAGATAAAAACGCCCGCTCAACAGAAATTTCAGTTTTTATTAGTTAAACTTTCAATGACATTCAATGTTTTAGAGCCCTTTACTGCTCCTAAGTGCGATCTATATTAGAATATGCTAGTCCAGTTTGGTCACTACAATATAACATATAGATTGAATTATTGGACAAAATTGAAAGAAAATTCCTTAGTTTTTAAACTTGTCCGAAGACATTGATTAAAATTATATGAAAAATCTCTTAAATCTAAATTCTTTGAAGGAGTATTGTATAATACTTGTACTGTCCACTTTTTATAAAGTTGTTAACAATGTATTTAATTGTTCTAAATTGCTAGATATTATCACTCCCAATGTCCCTTAAAGACTCACTTGTGTTCCAAAATTGTTTTCAGTTAAATACCACAGAACAAATTATGGTATAAATAGTCCATTAACTAGACTGTGTACACTAGCCAATAACCACTGTAAAGATATTGATTTTTTTTTGCCACTTTGTCAAATGCCTTTATCATATAACTCAACAAAATCAAAATTCAGTCAGACAAAATCTGTTTCCCATGTATCAATGGAAACACAAACTGTGAGGACACAGTGTGCATGCACACCGAGTTGCAAACTGATGATGAATTTCTTGGCATTGGAGTTAAATTTGCCAATGTTAACTAATAATTCTGCTTTGATCAAAACTACCACTAACAAGAGTCAACATGACCTTCTTCTAACTGATGTTCATCGCATAAGTCTTTTGAAAAAGCAAACTCTATCAGAAAAACCAGCTACCCACACAGATGCAGGACTAACTTATAATGACAATATGCCAAGTCACTGGATCAATAATAATAGTAAGAAGATGCTACTCCTGGCTGATTAAACTATATTTTGATTTAGGAAAATCATTTATGATTGTCCCAGTTTAAGTAATTTTAAAGTGCATGCAATAATAAAACCTAATGCCTTACGTGATCAAATAATACATAGTCTTCCAAACTTAGCAAAAGATTGTAAAGAAAATTATACAATAGTAAACCTTGATGGCATAAATATTTTTTTAAAGAGAAAATATCCTTCTGTTAGGGAACTAAACTCAAAAGTAAAGGAATGTGTGGATACAAACATAGTCTTGGTGTCTGTACCTTTTGTAAAAAAAACGTCATAAATAATTTGCTTTATAGGTTTAATAGTTTTTCCTAGATATGTAAAGTATTTAGATATTAATAATCATGATGCTGATTTCAACACTATTTTAAAAATGATTCCTATTTAAAGAATCTAACCTATATTAGGACAGTTCACTCAGATGATAATGTATTATAATTGTTATTAGAAATATAAACTTTGAGTCCAGAAATACCGATGACTGATCAACCAATGACTTAAATGATAAAAAATTAAATATAATTTTGGATGATGAAGTTTTTTTGCGTGAGGCAGACATATGTGGCAATTCTTAACTTTTTCTAATTTAGATGTTACAGCCCCTTCAATGGGTCAAACCACTAAAAAGGTTGAGACTACATAAAACGTTTTTTCGAGACAAATAAAAATTGTTATAGCCCTTTAAAGGTTTGCGATCAAAAAATTCAATGTATTTCAAACAAAAATATTGAGCTAGATATTGCCCCTTCAAATAAGAACAATTCCGATTTTTTTTTTATTGTTACTGGCAGCAATTTTCCCAGCTGCAGAAAATTAAATTATCTAATTTTAGTTATTGTAGTAGTTTCTGTAGAAAAAGTTTTAAACACGGTGGTATAGCGATATACAAAAATCATAATTTTAGGGTAAATTTTGAGATTTTAGAAGTCCCTTTTGTATAGAAAAAATTTTAGAATGTCTGCATTTTAATTAGAAATTTTAAAATAATTTTATTTGTTGTTTATAGAGCACCTAGTAGTAATTTTAATGATTCTCTTATTTGCCTAAATAATCTTCTTGACAGTGTCCTGTAACACAGTTTTTTCTCGGCCCTAGTTTTAATTTGTCAATGTTTTTTGATCTGATAGGTACATTTAATCTGTGCCAATCATTAGAGAACCAACAAGAATAACACCAGACTCACAATCTTGTATTGACGATTTTATAATTTCAAATGTCGTTTCTATCAGATCACTTTGCCCAATTTTTATGTTTTGACATTCAGAAAATTAAAAAAAACTAAAATAGCATCTGTATCAAATAGACAATTTGTTTTCAAATGATAATTTTGCTTCCTTTTTGTCATCATTAGAGGATGAGGAGTGGCACAATGTTTATATGCAAACATGCCCTAACACTGCTCCTGATACTTTTTTTGATATAATCTATTATATGTGTTTCCCGTTGGTAAAAAAATTAAATACTGAAAATAAAAGTAAAAAACATAAGTTAAATCCTGAATTAATGACATTAAAAGAAAAAGTATATTTCTATAATCACTATAATCTGTAGGCATGACTCCGTTTTAATTTAATGATTATGTAAATATTTTAAAAAAATCATACATACAAAAAAAACTGTTTTACAAATTAGGAGCAATAACTTGGTTAAATCATAATAGGGGTTAAATTGCATTAAGTACCTAAAGTTTGGATTAAGTTCAGTAACATTACACCTGTTTCATCTTAGAGAACATCATTTTCGAATCATGATAAAAATAAGATAAATATAGATAGATTTGTTGTAAGTTACGAAATGTTAATTGCCTATCACATCTAAAACTAGATAAAAATCATACACATATTCCATCTAAAACCAATCAAATCATGACTTTAAGCATGTCTACTTGCTTATATATTTTTCACATGGTGGTTCATTTAAACTGTTTTTCCTAGGAATCAAATTTTTATGGGCTTTACCCTTTGTGGCCAGTACTTTCTGAGTTATACAGAAACCCAAAACCAAGGTAATCAACCACATACAGGCCGATTATTTCTTTTTGATGCATCTGAGTACAAGTATGAACTTCACATATGGAGATTTGTACCAGGTAAAAAGTTACAATTGGTCTCGAAGCATAGGATATTTAACCATTTGAAATGTGGCTCAGTACTGGATAAAATTATGTTTATGCAGTTTCCTAATGATGTGCATAAAATAGTTTGTTACGGACATGACGAGTAAGTAGGCAGTTTGTGTGGGTTTGAAAAATGTTTTTTCTCTTAATTATCAAAATATTTATATTTTAGAGCTAGCAGTCCAGATTTATTACACATCAGTATAATAACCATACCATCACAAAGAAGTTGTGTACATTGTGGAGATCCATTACATTTGGTTCGAGGTAAATTAACATTTAAGTTATATAGAGTGTTTGATTAAGAGTGGCGAGGAACCATATCTCAGCAATGAATAATTCAGGCGATTTGGGAAAAAATCGGATCAAAAAAGACATTTTTTAAAATCCTTCCATCCCTATCAACATTAAAAAAGAATTAAAAAATTAGTTGAATATTTTACTACATATATACATCTTTTTGGTTTTAACATTTTTTGCTATAAAATGTCAAATTACGACAAGAGGGAAAGAGAAAGTGTATTGATAAAATTACATATTTATAATTTTAGTTTAGCTCAACCGAATTTCGTCAATTTGGTCTTTATCAAGAAAAGTAGTTAAAAGAAAATACTTGGATTGTCACATTTCTTTGCTAGAGTTATTTCATATCTTACCTTTTCTTCAATTTTTCTATGAAAATTTAAACTGAATGATAAATATTTAGATCAAGAACCAGAAGAAGAACCCATGACTTGAGGTCCATGTCATGAATGCCGGTGATTGGCTCGCGACACACTCGTATGAATGTCTCTTTTCAGTACTATATATGTCAAAGTCTCTAAAGTATACAGTAAAGTTTTTTGATTTCAAAAATGCTGATTTTGTATCGTTAAATAATTTCCTTGCATCTATCGACTAGTCCTTTATAAACAACACTTCTGATATAAGGTAAAATGAAAATCCTGTGGTCTCCCTCCACTTATTTATTAAACATTTAGTTATTTAAAATTCCCTACATGTTTTGGACATAGTGGTGTCCATCATCAGGGGATAAAAGGTTTAAAATTGGTATTGGATATACGCCCCAGGGTTTGATTCCATGTCAAACACCCTCTATTTTTTTTTTAATTTTAATTTTTCATTGTATTTATTTACATTCTGTTGTTGACCTGAAATTTTTGATTGAATGTAAATAAATAAAATTCAAAATAAAGGGGTTTTTGACATGGAATCAAACCCTGAGGCGTATATCCAATACCAATTTTAAACCTTTTATCCCCTGATGATGGACACCACTGGGTCCGAAACATGTAGGGAATTTTTAATAAAATGAAAATCCTGTGGTCTCCCTCCACTTATTTATTAAACATTTAGTTATTTAAAATTCCCTACATGTTTTGGACATAGTGGTGTCCATCATCAGGGGATAAAAGGTTTAAAATTGGTATTGGATATACGCCCCAGGGTTTGATTCCATGTCAAACACCCTCTATTTTTTTTTTAATTTTAATTTTTTATTGTATTTATTTACATTCTGTTGTTGACCTGAAATTTTTGATTGAATGTAAATAAATAAAATTCAAAATAAAGGGGTTTTTGACATGGAATCAAACCCTGAGGCGTATATCCAATACCAATTTTAAACCTTTTAACCCCTGATGATGGACACCACTGGGTCCGAAACATGTAGGGAATTTTTAATAAATAAATGTTTTAAGTGGAGGGAGACTGCAGGATTTTCATTTTACCTTAACCTACAACTCCACTGCAAGTATAGAGTATTTCTTCACTTCTGATATAAATATTTCCATAAATAAGTTTTACCTTTTGTATGAAGGAATCGGCTATTTTGTGCCTATTAAGTCCTATAATACTGGTAGGTCTCATGTATGCTTTTTAAGCGAGTAAGAAGCTTAGTTTTACGTAAAAAAGTTGCTCATAAGAAATTTAAGGAGTCTCAATTACAAAATGATTGCCTGGTTTTTTCTGGGCTTCGACAGTCATGCAGTGTGTTGAGCGGTCAGTCTTACCGCGACTATATTTTTCGTACCGAGAATAATCTATTGTTTAATCCTAGGTTATTCTGGAAAGATGTAAGCAATTTTAAAAAGTCAAATAGTATTCCTAAACATATGTTTTTGAATGATGAAATTGGTGAAGAGGGTCGAGATACAGTTAATTTGCAAGATTCTTGGCTTACAGTGCAAGGCTTCTGTGGGACCAGATGGCATACCCAGCTTGTTACTTCGTGAATGCGTATGTACTCTATCGAAGCCTATTTGCACTTTATTCAATCTGTCTTAAAAGTTGGGAGTATGTCCTTCTTTTTGGAAGAATTCATATATAATGCCGATATTTAAGTCTAGTAATACTAGTGATGTCAGTAATTATCTGGGAGTTTGTATACAGTCAACCTTGCCTAAGCCTGTGGATGCACTTGTAACCAAGCAATTGTCATGGCAATGTAAAAGTCAAATTATTAACAATCAACATGATTTTCAAATAGCTCGTTAAACTGTTTCTAACTTATAATGTTATAAAGATAATGTTATAAAGATTATCTGTTTAATGTTTTTGGTAAAGGCTCAAAAGAAATTGTGAATTTCTTACAAATAATTACATAAATAATACAATTGTGTATTGATTCAAATGTTCAATGTCAATTAATACAAGATGACTGGTATAATGTTTGTGAATAGTGCAATCTTAATGTCTTAGATTTAAATGTTCTGAAGTGCTATTCAATAAGTTTTGGAAGGATTCGTAGTCTTACATTGTTTGATTATACTATAAGTTCCACTATTTTAAAAAGGGTAGCGGAAGTTATGGATTTCGGAGTAATTTTCTATTCTGAGTGGACATTTGAGTCTCATATTGAAAAGTTAGTTTAGAAAGCGTATCCAAATCTAGGATGTATGTAGATGTAGTAGTTTTAGCTGTTTATAAAGTTTTGTACTGTTCGTTAGTCCGTTCTAGTTTGGAGTATGCTAGTTCGGTATGGTCTCAATTTTATAAATCCTATATTGAAAATATTGAGAAAGTCCAAAATAAATTCTCAAGAAATTGTTTTTTTAAAGTTAAGGTTCCATTAGCTAATGGTCACACTGATTACAAATAGGTCACGTCAGTTCTCTCTTTGGACCCACTTGGGTTAAGGCGTAATAATTCAGACTTGTGTTTTATTTTTAAATTAATATCTGTCATGACTGATCGCGATTATTTTAATAGGCTGAATTTTCGGGCGCAAAAAACGACTAGACTTAAAAAACTCTTCTATTTAAATTTTGATAATGATTCACAATTCTAGAACCAGAATGCAACGTTCTTTCGATAAGTATAGTCTTGACTTGCACGTTTCTTTTAGCAGTTTTAGGAGCTCTCTCGAATCCATTAGTGACTCGTGACTTTTCTAACACGTTTTTTAAAATTAATTTGCAACATTGATTTATGTTTTAGTATGATCTAGCTTAAATTGTATTAATATTAGTATCTGTTGTATTATTTTATTTTTGTAAAATTGATGGATATCTTATTAATTTCGGAGCCAGAGCGAAAAGAATATTTATTCATTTTAGCGACAGAGCCATTTTACAAGAATAAAAATAAACTATAAGTACAGAAAAAAAACAATAATAACTGGAAACTAAAGAATGCAATAAATGATATGGAAATGAACAAAATTATAGCAAAAATAAAAAGGCTTGAAATAACTAAAACGTAAAACGTAACCTTACAGGCAATTTCAGTCTTTTAGTTTCTTAAATTTGAACTGCAATGAATTAACGTAGTTATCTAGAGTCAAGGTTAAATTCATTAAATGCTCTCATTGTCCAGATAATTGGAACTCTCACGAGATGTGT